>NC_090242.1:19372281-19672281 GCF_024489055.1 Chanodichthys erythropterus | reverse complement strand
TGTAACACTATTTCAAAATGTTACTGTAAACAAATGTAGCCTTGGTAAGCATAAAAAACATTATACAGTACAGTAGTGAATGGAATTACTGTATGTGGTGGCAAAGAGGAGAACATATTATGTCCTAACCAGTCACAATACGTCAAGTGTCAAGTGACGCTTTTGTCATCACTTGAAGCAAAATACTGAGAGACAAAATAATGCAATGAAATATCCAGCATGTCATAAATGGTGACAAAGTGACAAAATCAGTTTAACATGGGGATGATAATGATTTATCACATTGCTCCTGGTAAGGACAAATTGCAAAGTGTTTGAGACAAAATTATGACACATTTGAGATAGTAAGTGTCATCACACAGTTTGTGACCCTGATTAGGTTGTGTATGTGTTTATCAGACATCAAAAGAGCCCTGAGACCGCAGAGATGCCATCCATCACAGCACACTCTACCATTGTTCTCTCAGGGGGAAAAAGGGAATGGCCAAAATAAAGCGGGCTGACATAGCAGAAGGTGTCCTGGTCCCAGCTGTGCTCTCACAGCAACAATCAAATCAGTCATCCATTCCTCCCTAAGAGAAGAACACACTCTCTCAAACACACACACACACACACCAGACGGCTTCGCAACCAGACAGCAACAAGTTCCTTCATCACTTCTGCTGATGTGTCCAATTGCAGGCTAAAAAAAAGTGTGAAAAGCTAATGTGGCTTGAATCAAACGCCTGCCGAGGAGATTAGCTCACTGCCTCATGGAGAACTGACATACAAACGCATTCCTCAATCCTTCTTTTTGCCCTCCCCTCCAAAAGAAGTGATAACAAAATTAACACATGCTTTTATAATGAGATGCAGAAGTATATTTACACATATGTCTAGCAGATAACAAAGAATTTCTGTTTGGTGTAGAGATCCTAAGCTGTTTAGCATTAAACAACCTGTCTGAGTGTGCTAGGATGATCTGAAAAGCATTTTAAATAGTCAGTAAGAAGATTACTTACATGTTACAATAATATACCATCGCTTTGCTATTATATAACACGCCATGTTTTTAAGCAGAATGCATATTTCAATGCAAATGTAAGCTAATACTAAATAAATGCTTTGCTAAAGGAACAAAAAGAAGAAATTATTTGATTTTCTGCAGCAATCCCTGGCCAAATCCACTTATTTGTGAAAAATTGAAAGTTAATACCTGGTAAATTCCTGGCAAAGAACAAAAACTAACAAACTAAAAAAAAAAACTAACAAACAAACAAGCAGCTGAACCTGGTTTGCTGATCTTTTGGCTGGTTTTAGAGATATTTGGAAAATTATTCAACTGGTAATGCTGGGAGACAAACTCGCTGCCCAGCTAAACACCTACTTGGCGAGGATGTGAAAAACTTTTAAACTAGTTAAAACTAGCATAAAACCACTATCTTAAATCAGCCAAGACCAGCAAACCAGGTTGGTTTAATTGGGCTTTTTCAGCAGGGTTCTGAGTTACCAGGCTAGCTGCTCAATGCACAGCTACATCCCACACCTGTGTCTGTACAATGCATAAATATCTAAGCTATCACTATGCTTATAAACAAAGCCATTTGAATCATAGAAAAAGACTGGCATAGATGTACTGAAGCAAGCTGGAGTGAGTTGCCAGTTGTTGGAGGATTATTAGCCTGGCAAGAGCTGCTGGGTGTTAATCCATCTCTGTGACCTTCTATACCTGCACATCCAGAACAGCAATTTTATAAAGAACTTCAACACCTTCAGTCACTCATCTGACTTACAGAACAAATAATAGGCTACTTAAGAGTATAATTTTTCAGTATTAAATTTATTTGAGCGACTGAAATTCTTTGGTTTGCACCTGTGGTTGCTAAATAAGATTCAAAATTTACTGTGAACAATGTATGGATTGAGGAATTCTTTGATAGTAGACCCCCTACTATGGCATTATGGGTAATTTAATGTATTTCTAGAGGGCCTTATTAGAGAGTTTGTTCATACAAGGGCTTTTGTCTGCTTGTATGTTTCTTTACATCTTATATTTATTTTCAGAATAGAGTAAAATTAATTGATATGCTACAAGTACTATAACTTTGGATCCTTCCCATAATACTGCAATGTCCACAGGAGTCTAAAGCACCTGAATCAGTCATTTTGATCATATATCTTTAACAATCTTTTATAGAACTATACAGTCTTTGTCTATAAACTGTAGTGTGTGTGTGTATGTATATATATATATATATATATATATATATATATATATATATACACACACACACAGAGAGAGAGAGAGAGAGAGAGAGAGTATTTATTCTTAATATATACACGCACAAGTAAATTAATGTAATAAAAATACTGTAATTCCTGTAAAGCCACTAGAAGGCTGTGGGGAGAACTGTCCTGTCAATCAATACCTCCTTCAAAGGATCCTTTTAAAAAAAGGATCAAATAGACAAAGTTTATTGAACTCTTGCATTACAACAGTGTTTTCCAACAGGAGCAGTACATGGAGAAGACTACATTCACTTTTTAAAAACCCTATGAGAGAACTGTGAAATTGCTGAATTCAAAATAATTACCTTTTTGAACACGATTTGAATGTCATTCCTTTTTGCAAAATGACAAAACATGACATGCATGCGTATGTTTGAACAGTAGGTAGGAATGGACAAGCTAATAAAAAGAAAGGTGCTGGCCTCAATCTAACATTCAGCAATGTGTCCACATGGACAAGGGATTGTTTGAAGTATTAATTGAGGTTGTACAGTTCACCCTGAAGGACGGATGGCTTACTGCCCTCCCTCATTAGCTGGGTTGACTTTCCCCACTCACAGAGCTGCTGTCTGTCAGAGCAACATGGAGTGAGGGATAAAAAACATTGTTCCTCTGAATCACACTGGTCCCAAACTGCAAAGGAACTGAGGCAAAAAAGATTTCTAATGGCGTCTATTGTGTGACCTCAAATCCCTGAGGACAAGCATTAACTGCACTATGTGAAGTGCAGTGATCTGTACAGTGGATTGTATCGGGTAGAAAAAATGAAGGCAGAATCTGCCAAAAAAGGAACAGGTCTTTTTTCTCACTGTGGTATAAATATGGATGGCAAAAATAGGTTGTCCACGTTTGTATGCAATGACATGACCCTATTAAGTGACATTATGTTAAAAAACAAACTTTTGGCCATAATCAGTGAGCACATTGAAAGAGAACAAAATGTGTCATTATACAAGACTACAACAGTCAAAAGATCAGCTGTCAAATGATTGTTATTAAGGCTGATCCAACTTGCGGTTCTGGTGGGTGGGCATTATACATATACTTCTATGAATGCCAATGTAAAAATCTACTTTATGATTCAATATGGTGTAAATTTGCATAATCTGTATATTGAAAGTGTGGAAAGATTCTCCACCTAGGTCATAACAAAGAATTCATTGCAATCATGAAATATTTTGTGGTTTCATGCTGTCTAAACCATCATGACCTCTCAAAGTGCTGCATTTCACTTGTGTTACAGCATTCTTGAACGTTTCCTTCACTTAGCCAACCACAAACCCAGAAAGGGAAAACCATGTTTAGAGCAGAGCAAAGGATCCATCCCAAACTCATAAAAGTTAACTGTGCCAATAAAACTTCACCGCACACTGTCATACTAGCAACTCGAGATGAAGTAATAAGAGGGAAGATAAGGGGAACAGTTGATAACACTGGCAGAACACGCTACATATGGACTCAGGGCATGGCAAGAAAAGAGGACCACATGCTGCTGCTTCATGCATGTCACACTAACCCAGTCACACTGACCCAGCCACACTGACCGTGTGTACTAGAACGGCCCAAAATGGTGTAAAGTTCTGTACATATGTTATCAGACAGGCAACATTTTGCATATCTGTCAGAAGATGTGACCTTGAGTCTTAGACAATCTTAAAGCCTTTCTGAAGACAACAGGCATAGTGGCTGACACAGATGGGTTTTTCAATAGCTGCTGTACATTTCATGACAGCAGCGTGGCTGATAGTTAATATAATAGTGACATAACAGTTTAATAATAGTAAATGAAATCAAAGACTATAGAATAACACAAGACGTCTCATTCGTATTGTTTTGAATGGGAGAAAGTGTAACGCGCAATATGGCGGAATAAGTCCCGCCTTCTAAATAAGAGCCAATCGCCGACTGGTAAAGTCATCGCGTCACTTCAGCGGCCGTTAGAATTGCCGGTTTCTATAGAAACAGTCAGACGCTCGCCTCTGAAGAGACGCGCATTTAGGTCTGCGCATGCGCATTAGCTTGATCCAGCCTGAAAAATACAGTTTTTTGTCATGATTCGAGCGTTTAGAATCTAAATTTATAAGCCAGTTGTTGTTAGATTTCATTGGTGATTTCAAATATGAAATTTAATCGTAAGGTTGGTGAACAGTTTTGGAGAATTTGATGTTTCCCCATTCAAAGAGATAGGGCATGATGCCCAGGATGCCCGATGGCCACAGAGTGAAATGACTTGTCTTAAAGGCACTTTGATGAAATGTACATTTAGAATTTAATTGATTAAATTATCACTTATTTTAATAATATTTACTTGAAATTCCTTCAGTTCACAAATATTTAGAATTACAAAACAGTTTTTATATGGTTTATTAATTTATATGGTTTATAAAATTTATGGTTTAATAATAAATGTATGATTAGTCAACTAATCACTTAAAATGAATGACTACTAGTCGAACTGAACGAGATGGCAGAAAGCGCACCCTGTTTGCTTTCATTATTTTACAAAATTACGTTTTGTTGTTATTCTGGGTGCACACAAATAAAAGTAGACTTTTCATAGATTCAAAAGATGTATTACTCTTATCTGTATGACCAAAAATGACTGAGTATTTTAAGTGCAAGTGATGGCACCAGCAGACATTAACAGGTCTTTTCCATTTCCTCGAAATCACAGACTTAAATATATATGAATCTACTTAATATAACTGAGCTGAAATAACTAAAAACATTGACTAATGTAAAATAAAATGTGTTTAAAATGAAGATAAATTAATTATGTCTAACCATGTGCCTTAAAAATGAATAATATATTTAAAAAAAATTCAGTGTAAAGAAACATCTCATCTAAAATCTTTGTCATATGCTACCTATAGAATGGCTTGTGAGGGCTGAATAAACAGTAATGTGGCATGATGGAAACATGCAGGTTATTGGAGCAGGAGATGTTCTATACATTATTTGAGGATTCTATTAGACGTTTGTTAAATTTCCAAACCTGCCCATCATCTTGACTGAATAGGTCCCTGGCTGCAGAGTTCAATCTGAAGTGCCAGGAGAGACAGGTGCCAATGGCAGTAGTTTGTCCCTCTTGAAGGCTCAGAGTGCTTTGGCCTGAGGCTCCTCTACCCACAATGCCTCAGGTGAGAATGTAAAATAGTAGCAACCAGTTAGGATGAAGTAAATCATTGCTGACATGATGTACATCCAAACATCTGATTGCTATTTGATGGAGAAAGAGACACAGTCTGCTTGCTAAAATTGAACAATTTCATGCTTTGTCAGTTTTTGGATGAACACATTAAATACAGTGGAAAGTGACAATGACGCTGGAAATCCAGTAGGGCTGGATTGGATGTGAACTCACAGATTACAATAACCCAGAGTTAACAACCCTGCCATATTTATACCACTCAATTACCAACAGTAGTCAGTTCGGTTCAGTGCATACCTGAATACACAGCGCTCAAGACCGCAGTCGCTTGCTCAGAACCCGTTAACATGTCAAAATACAGAGGTGTGTGCAAAATAAAGGCAATAGATTGTGATGGAGCTCCCCTTCTGAATCACTGTTACATAATTTCAGAAACACATTGGCCCATCATGCATAACTTGCAAAAGAAAAAAACATGTATCTACATAAAAAATTTAAATGTTTAAAGGCGCTCTAAGTGATGTCACGCGTTTTTAGGCCAAAACATTTTTTGTCACATACAGCAAACATCTCCTCACTATCCGCTAGCTGCCTGTCCCCTGAACACACTGTAAAAAAACGTGGTCTCTGTAGTCACCACAAGCTCCAAAAACGGCAGTAAAAACAAACTGGTGCAGCCTGGACCACGAATCATAATAAACATGCTCCAGCCAATAACCAACTAGAATGATTTTAAATGCGTGTTCATGGCTGTTTCAGGAAGCACGGAGGGGAGGGTCTAGCTAGCCTCTGTTTTGTTTAACAACACTTTGAACGTCAACAGGAATTTACTCCTCCCAGGATCGCTAAGAGAACCTTTAACATTTTAATTCAGAGACTGTTAAATGTAGTCAGACGAGTACACTGTTTGTCAGTCCCTGTGCTCACAAAATCTTTTCATAACTATCTCTATTTGAATATATATCATAAAATAAAATAAAGTAAAAAAAAAAACCCTGAAAATTCTTTGTAAATAAATATTTCCATACATTCTCAGTAAAAAAAAACAAAAACAAATAAACAAAAAAAACTGTGATTGCATTTCTGGGGGTGGGGTCTGTTGCACTGTCCTAAGGACGGGCCTGACTGTACTTTTCAGTTTAAAGGGCTCCTATTATATTTTTAGAAGACTTAAAATAAGTCTCTGATGTCCCCAGAGTGTATATGTGTAGTTTTAGCTCAAAATACCCCACAGATAATTTTTTATAGCATGTTAAAATTGCCACTTTTTAGGGGTGCCGTTTTAGAGTGTCCCCCCTTTATATGCAAATGAGCTGCTGCTCCAGGTCTAAGAGGGCAGAGCTTCAACACACACTAATAATGTTAGAAACTCTCCGTAACAGTGTTCAGTCTGAATCGGATTCAGACAATAATGCCTGTAGAGCCAGAGAATATATGCTGCATGGAGATAGAACAGGAATAGTTTAGTTTAATTATGGTTATAACTTGTGTTGTCATTATGCATTTCTCTATTATTAGTTCCTACCGGACCCTGTCCGAATGATGGCCAAAACTTTACTAATGAGTTTTATGACGTTAATTGTATTTCACCCAAGAAGATTAAGCGTCCTTTTTCACTCAAGAAAATCACTGTAAGAGTTTAATAAAACAAGAAGTGTGCATTAAACTCTCTCTCTCCCTTGCATTATCATCAACATACACAGTGAGTTACACAAAAACACTTGTTACCATACACAGTGAGTTACACAAAAACACTTGTTACAATTAACAAATATATAAAGACCTTCTGCCTTTTCGGGGGTGCTTAATAAACTGGTAAGCTTTAAAACAACTCTGATGAAATATAATAAAGTGTGTGCTCTCCCTTTCATTAGCTGTATTCAGTATCACTCTGGAGACTGTAAGCTGAATCACGAACAGTTGGTACTGATCCATCCTTGAGTAACAACTTTTTAGCAAAACCTGTGTTTTGTATTGTAAAATGATTTGCTCAGACATAAACGAATTAGGTATATGGGGGCGAATTCCCTTCAAAAATAAAACTGCGTCTTCAGCGGCTGATTTCAGGAGTACATGGAGACTGCGTAATGTTATCTGTAATCTTACATCAAACGAGACTGTTATGTTTACTCTTACATCCAACAACAAAACACCTCAATCGCCTGCATAAAAGGTGCCCTTTAAAAAGACTGGCCATAAGCAGCATGAGTAAATGCTGTCTCTCTTTTAAAGCTCTTTTGAAGAGGAGTGTCTCAGTCATCTCTCACATTCAAGAGTGAACTTACTAAAGAACTTCTTCAACATCATTAGCCTTCCACAAAAGCACCTTGATTAGCACTTTCTTTTTTTCTCTTCAAATGAACTGCACTCTTTAATTCAATAACTGAAAAAACATGACACTATTATTGAGGACAATCAGCAGTCTTCTTATTTACACTCCGTTTGGCCCCACATATGGCACAATGTTGAGAAAGCTCTCCAATCTAATAGAAACAGACACAGGGCTTATATGAATAAACCTATTGAAGCTACATGATGTCTATAGGTTCAGTAGAACTGCAGAAAACCCTTTCATGCATATTTCCATTAAAGCAGACAATGATATCACAGTCCAATTAAGAGAGCTCCGAGCAGCCTGATGAAAGTGCTTGTTAAACTGTGTCCCGGCGCATCATATCAGGGACCTTTCCATTAATCAGATGGCAGTGTTGTGCTGGAATTGAACCATATTTATGGCTGTAAAAGGTCATGGGTCTGCATGGATGGGTAGTTTCATTAATTTGCTCAGATTCTCTATTCTATCACTGGCATTGCAGTGAGTGCTTGTGCTCTGGCTGTGGGTTTAACCTCTATTAGATTTGGCATTGAGATGTGTTTCAACATGAATCTGCATGTAAAGAGAGGTCAGATGGCAGAGGGATATCAAGAACTTTGAAAGAGGTCAGCAATCACTTGAGGCCATATCAGACAGCGTCTAAAGTCGATATGGATCAGTGCAGGCTGTAGACAGTGGAAATGTCAAAGGCCCACATATGGCCTCACAGGACTCAACAGTAAAGATGGCCTGATGCCCCGGGGCCAGAGTGAGACAGTTTTGAGCTGATTTACCCTTCGCAAAGACCCGCCCCTCTTAGTTACTGTTGCTTTGTCCGACAAGCCATGGCACTGTCATGCCACACAGAGTGAAAAAGACATCACAGGACACTGACAACACGTCGACAGACAAGACAGAGCAGGTTACTTATGATATTAAACAAAGTCCCAGCTTTCAAACTGTGTAATTTTTTAAGATATTCGAACAATAAAAACCTAGTTAATTTTTACTAGTTAATTTATAGCATCAAATAAATATAAATGAACATGAGAAGGAAAGTTGTTTCAAATGCGGAAGGAACATGAGAAGGAAAGTTGTTTCAAATGTACTGATACTCATGATTTTTCAAGTTTAAGTCCACTGAGGTTAATCTTCTAACTCCTGACTGTTTTGTCGGACAAAATGGCAGATTCGACGTTATGACTGGTTAGATCACTTGTCAATCAAACTCCCGGCGAAGGGTCAATTGATGGAATTCTTACATTTGTTGATAATGCGTTTTTTTATGCCTTGATGTTTCAAAAATGGTTGTTTTGTGAATTCTGCTGATGTAAATATGTTGCCAAAGTAAAGGTATCTAGCTAGTTCACATATGAGATATTGTTAGAAATGATTCCAAGAGTCACTGCCAGTGTAATAATCAGTTAAAATTGCCCTGAAATGGCCTGAAATGTAAAAATGAATAATCTAGATGAAATGTAGAAATGAATAATCCCAATGAAAGAGTCACCATTACACTGCATTTATAAAAAAATTATGTCTTAACACATGAGCAATATCACACGAGTAGCTGTGCGATGTTGCTCCATATCAGCACAGCTGTGATTCGGCCATAGGCAATCACAGCCATGCTGATATAGAGTCAAATTAGACGGCTATAAGTGTGATATCGCATTTATACAACAGTTCGACGACACAAGTGTGCAAATAAGTGTCTTGTACCCACCTTAAAACATATCTTTTCGTTTCTTGTTTTTCTGATCTCTGACTGCATGATCTGATTCATGGTATGCATTTTATTTTTATATGTATTGTTTTTCTGTCTGCTGTAATCTTTATTTGTTATAATATTGTAAAGTGACCTAGAGTTTGCAGAAAGGCGCTATATAAAATAAACATCTTATTATATTATTATCATTATTTAAAACCCCTTTTTTGGGCGGAACTACTTCCTTGCACCCCTATTACAAATGTTCTGTTATTGGATGTACCAACGAAAATAAGAGTCTCCATAGACTCCCAGCATCTGAGCCGCTGAGAATGCCGTGGTTGAATTTAATTTATGAAGGAAATGTGCCGAAGAAAGTCTGTAAAGTTCTATAATCGCAAATAATTTTATGCCAGACTGCTTCATATACAGTCAGTTCCATGCTGGATTTACACAAAAGATTAACATGACTATACATGCTGAGTTGAATCAACTTAAATCCACAACAACTACATAAATTTATCCACAAAAGTTCTAACTTCTTCCTGAATATCTCCACCAGTGTCCGACTGAACACCACTACTGACAATTTCTGACATTTTGGCTGCGTGAGATTCTCCAGTTTTGTTGATGTTGAGTATCCGAAGCATGAGTTGTTAAAGCTCTGCCCTATTCTGGAAAGGGGTCTGGGAGAAGCAGCTCTTTGCATTTAACACTCTCAGGTCGGCGGTCACGCCGGCGTGATCACCGCGTTTTTTTTCTAACCAGTGTGAAAGAGATTCAAAATACTCTGTCAATGTTGCACATACAATTAAGAGTTATACACCATTTGAATCTGTGGAATATCTTCTTTTATTTGTGTACACTCAGAGTAACAACAAAATGTTGTGCTTTTTATAAAATAAAGAAAACTAACATGATGCGCGATCTCTCATCTCCCTCTGAACGAAGTCCAATCTGATAGTTCTTAGAAAAACTGTAACTTAGTGAATACTAATGACAAAAAAATTAGACTTATGTCTAAAAAAACATTGAAATGTCAGGTTTTAAATTGTGTAAGTCAAATCGAAAACAAATGTTCTGTGTTTATATAATCTGTATGAAAAGAGAGCCATGTCAGAAGTCCGTGATTCAGCTCATTATCCGCTAATGCGGCCACGCCCACGGAGCCAGCGGTATTCAGAGGCAAATTCAGTCAATACATGCATTCATCGTCTCAGTCGTGTATTTATTGTCTTGAAAAGTGTTTTGAATAGCCATAGTTAGCGATCTCTGGCCTCTGTTAGTTCAGTTAGTTCCTTGATTGCCTATTCTTCTTTAGTGCTCAGGCATTTGTGGACTAAAGGTGTACAGAGCGCCCTCCGGCTGCAAGTATGAATTCAAAAGTAAACAGTATCCAGCACTCATAGTAATGACAATAAATCCTGAATAAATATACTCTTCTGTATAGAAAATTGACAAACATATGAGAATCCATCAGTATTTCTCCAAATGTGCATGCTTTTAAGCTAAAAGCCTATATGAAATGCCATAGAGGTAACATAACTGTTCAGACACTTTACATCATAGAAATGCATTATATTTTAATTATAGAATACCATTATTTTAAACTGTAATAATATTTCACATTATTGCTATTTTTTCTGTATGTTTGATTTACATTATGATGAGATTTGAGACATGATCAACAGGGGTTTTTTTCACAGCCTACCTGACTGAAAGAGCTCATTATTTATGCAGCTCATTAGAGCTCTTTATGCAATTCTTTTGTCTTCTCAGGTGAGAATCACCCATTATACATGAGGATTTGTCTCTCTATTGTATAAAACAATCTCTCTATTGTTTTATATGAACAAGCAGGCAGCATAATTTTTTACCTCATTTTGAAGCAAAAACTCTAGTCTACAACCTCAAATACCCAGAAGTCTTTTGAACAAAGATTTAATATATATTTTTTGGCCTTTTTTCAGTGACTTAAGTTTTTTTGTTTTTTCAATAACCATGCATAAACATTATTCCTTCAAAAACACAAACATGTACATACATGTTCCTCACATATTATTGTAGCCTAGTTTGTGCTGAATACAGTGTAATGACACTTTTTTCATTAATATGTTTATGAACAACTGAAAAAAGCACAAATGTCAGGGCATGTCAAAACTTCTCCAAGGCACCAAAAATCCTCAGACCCCTGAGGGTTAAAGGGACACACAAAAATGGTGTGTTTTTGCTCACCCCCAAATGTGGCAAATTTAACAAGCTACAATAAATAAACTGTGGGGTATTTTGAGCTGAAACTTCACAGACACATTCTGGGGACACCAAAGACTTATATCTTGTAAAAAGGGGCATAATATGTCCCCTTTAATAAGAGCACAATAAACACCTTATTTTAGTTTGCTCTGAATTAAACATTGTCTACTCTCACTTTATATTGGTTTAAAATAGCATCTTTATAAGATATGTTTCTTTGGGCTGCTATTAAATTGACACCAGTTGAGCTGTGATAGAGGCTCATCTCCATTTACAGCTCCACAGAAGTTTCTTACAGGCATTGTGAGAAGTGTAAGTCTACACTAACACGTCTGTGTCACGCTGTCCTCTGCAGATGAATGACACCTATCTGCCCTGCTACCCAATTATTCACAATTAATCAGCCAAGAGTCAGGCCTGTCACTACACAACCCCCTCCCTCATTCTCCCTCAATCTTCTTAACGCCCACACTGCCAGCCTAAGCATCACATGGCATTGCCATGGCAACCGGATATGCGTTTAACGCCTGGTTATATGTGCGAGGGTAACTGCACCAGCCAGACACTGCAGATGTGACTATGTGAATAAATAGATAAATAAAACTACATTCCATTCCAATCACATTTAAATGCTACTAATTAATGCAGCATTCTATAAAAATCAGAACTTGGAATTCCTCCATCTCCCAGTTAAATGGCAAAGACTAAAGCAATGGTCCACTGGGCACAGTCCAGCTGATGTCAGAGAATTTAAAGTAGCATGACTGGAGTGCTACTTGAATGAGGTTGGAAACAGGAAATTTAAACTTGAGTATTACTACCTTCAACTTTGTCTTGAAAGTGGCATAATAACCTAATTTCCTATGAAACACAAAGCAGGCTTCCTCAAGTAGGCACACAAGAGACTGGAAAAACAAAGCATTCATTACGCACATGCATACAAATCTCAGGACCAGGGTTTGTAACTATTTTTTTTTTTTTTTGGTTTTCATGGACTACAATCAGAGATCTCACTTATCAAAACATTTTCTTTATTATTTCTAAAATTCTAAAAACAGTAAATATATACACTACCATTCAAAATTTGTGATCGGTAAGATTTTTAATATTTTTAAAAGAAGTTTTGTCTGCTCACAAAGATTGCATTTATTTAATTAAAAATACAGTAAAAACAGTAATATTGTGAAATATTATTACAATTTAAAATAACTGTTTTCTATTGGAATATAATATAAAATGTAATTTATTTCTGTGTTGGAAAAGTTGAATTTTCAGCATCAATACTCCAGTCTTCAGTGTCACATGATCCTTCAGAAATCATTTTAATATGATGATTTGCTGCTCAAGAAACATTTATTATTATTATCAATTATCAATTAAACAGTTTTCAGGATTCCTTGATGAATAGAAAGTTCAAAAGAACAGCATTTATCCGAAATACAAAGCTTTTGTAACATTATACACTACCGTTGAAAAGTTTGGGGTCAGTAAGAATTTTTATTTTTATAATTTTGAGAAGAATTGAAAGAAATTAATATATTTTTTTTTCAGTAAGGATGCATTAAATCAATCAAAAGTGACAGTAAAGACATTTAAAATGTTTTAACTTTTTATATTCATCAAAGAATCCTAAAAAAAAAAAATATTGTACACAAATATCTGTGCACAATAAATGTTTCTTGAGCAGCAAATCAGCATATTAAAATGATTTCTTAAGGATCATGTCTGGAGTAATGATACATTTTCAAATATTTTCAAATAGAAATAGTTATTTTAAATTGTAATGATATTTCACAATATTACTGATTTTACTGTATTTTTAATTAAATAAATGCAGCCTTGGTGAGCAGACGAAACTTCTTTATAAAACTTTAAAAATGTTACCGATCCCAAACTTTTGAACGGTAGTGTAAATAAAAAAAAATATACTAATAAAACAAAATGATACAAATAAAGTGAAGCACAAGCAAACTATGCAATGACAGTGGCAACTTTAAGTCCAACTTTACCATTCATTAAAAAAAAAATACTGATTCATTCTGGAAAGAAGCACAGTTTTAAACAAGAAAATTATTTTAACTTTAAACAACGCCTTATAAGGCTCCAGGGAGAAGCTGAATGACACACTTCACATCAAAGAGATCAATTTATTGACCCAATAAGCTGCCCCAGTAATGGAAAATACCCTTAACCATTGAGAGGATACTATGACAAAGATATAGTCATTCAAACTGCTGTTATTTCCCCCAAGAATATATGATCGATCTTAAGAATGAAAGCTATATCATATAATATGTGAGCATATGAGCAATATCATTCTTGTAGCAATGCAAAATGTCTCAAAATGTCTGCAGATGGGCTGCAACATCAATTTGCATGAAAAGATAAGCTCATGAGAGTAAATTTAGCTCGGAATAATTCCACCAAAGAACTTCAATAGCCACAGAACTGAAAAATACACCATGAACAGAAAAATTGGGAAAATTATTATGCAGACCCTGGACTTTTTACAGACAACATTTGGATTAAAGCCCTTCTTGTTTTATGCTCATTTCTATGATTTAGAACACTTACTCTGCCAACTCCTCCAAGCTCCGGTACACGTCATCTTCATTAAGCGCAGTGTCCTCTGATGGAAACGGCCTGGGGAGAGAGAGAGAGAGAGAGAGAGAGAGAAAAGAGCATTAGTCACCACACACACACACACACACAGAAAAAAAGAATATAGCACGATTCACTCCTCAACATCCATAATTCAACAGGTGGGTTTATTCATGAACACCTTCTCCATGATTGACATTTGTAACAATATGACAGATGTTTCAAAGGCACTTATCTGATTTCTGACAGAATACGGTTGGAACAGTGAAAAGGCCATGGCAGGACTGAATGACACAGGCTCTTGCAGTTTGACAGGAACACCTATATGCAAACACTTCAGCCCTTTCTCAGTAACTGCGTGTCAGACTCCTCAGAGAGCAGACCCGCTGGGGTTTTAAATCCAGGGCTCATGAACATTCACCAGCCAATTAGAAAGCTGCAAATGGAAGACCGATCAATTATTCGATTAATGGCATGGCTCTTCCTCTAGAGATCTCATCAAATCACTTAATCTCGCATATTATGTGGGGCAAAAGGTGCTATACGGCATGCAAAAAACATGAGGCATGGAAAATAAAGTGATTTTGAGGCAAGTCGTGTCACTTTCACTTTAGCGTGTATAGGGTACGCCTCAAAGTCACAACATTTAATAGTTGTGATTCACACCTTTGAATTATGCATTATTTCCATGCAACACAAAACATCATGGCTTTATGGAGCTCTTCACATAATGTTTGGAAACAATTATATAAAATGTAGCAACGGTGTGTTATGGCCCTCTATGGATGTGATTAGCAGGTGAGGATATTATATTTCTCTTACACAACAGTTCAATAAACAAGCAGTTAATATAAAGCAACTTACAATTTAGACACAACACAGATATTTTGTGAGTTATATAAGGATGTCATGTTATATAAGGATGTCATGTTATATAAGGATGTCATGACCTCATAAAGATGGTCAGTTGTTTTGTTCCTGAAAGAATCAGCATTTTGTTTAAATTAATGTTTTAATGTTTCACTGATAAAGAACGTTATATACTTCCATTCATTAAGGTCTCCTTGTTGACTGTTCCAAGATGGCAGTTCTGTTCACAAATAAATATCAACCCATTAATCTATTCTAAAAACAACACCACCCTTGCATCATGACAATTATGTTATAGTTATTATTATAGTTATGCACAGGCATAGAGCATTGATATTTTTTACAGAAAATGTCAAAATTAACTTCAACCTCATGTTGACAGAGGGTCATCTCTTCAATCATAACTATGCAGTATTCCTGTCTCTACGGAGCTGTCAAACAGCAGTGATGGAGAGAGAAAAGGGGAGAGGGAAGGAAATATAGAGCCATAGGGTAGGAAAGACTCTGACCTTGAGTCATATTACTAGAGGGCTTGAACGCATGATCTAAGCAAACTGTCACTTGTTTTTTGAGGTCAGATGCACAAAGAGCCTCCCTTCTTAACCAATGCTGACATCGGACATCCTCACCCACACAATAGCAGACTAACAAACACACACTCTGACAATGTGACCAAGTCCTCACCTCACACCTCCCAACAACATGACTCTTGAGCATGCTATCCTTTCTGATGGACAGAGAGAGAGAGTGAGAGAGAGAGAGAGAGAGAGAGATGCTCTCTGACAGCTAACAGAGCACACCACCATTGCCTTTAACATTAAAGCTGCTGCCAGTCAGCCTAATAGATGGACACAGATCATATGGCTGTGTATATATGTCAAATCAATGCACATACAATTCGTACATAAAATAGACATGAATAACTCTAGGGGTGGGACCACCTAAGGACTCTAAAACACTTGCAATCCAAAGTAAACGATTTGAAAAATGTCGCCATGACAAGCTCAATTGTAGATGGCATCCAAACCATTCATTTCTTCATCATTATGATGCAGCACAGTCATTATCGGCAGGAAAACAACCTCCGAATGGATGCATTATGTCTTTGAGGTGAAAGTATAAATGTTTCACTCAGATGTATTTTATTAAAACAAGGCTTTGTGATGAGTGACTATAACCATCATGAACTCAAAACACAAAGATGTTGTATCGCATGATGGAATAATTGCTGATAGCAAAATAATTAGCCTGCTTACAAGGCTTCATCAAATCATTCGCTAATTAAACATCTTGGTTCAAAAGGACTTCCTCCTCATCTGCTTCAGATGCGTTTATAATAAAAGAAGGTTAAACCTGCTCACAAATGTCATGCTAATTAATCATGTGAATTAAACACTGCTTCCTGCATCTCCTGTCAAAGCAAATGTAAACCAATGGTTTACAGGTTCTCTAGTTACCGTTTCTGTGTTTAGCATTTAGCTTTTGAATAAATACAGTACCACTGTTTGCTCATCTAAACTGTCTGCAAAATACATCTAACTCAAATAACATTCTGCAGGTATTTAGCTGAAAAAAATAATAATAATGTAATGTGTGAAAAAAATGTTACTCATGGATAATTTCACATTTATCTATAATACACCTTTCTAGTTCTTCTAGTTCTGACCAATCACAAAGTTCACTTCAGAATTAAAATTCTGATAATTTACTCACCCCCCATGTTATCCAAGATGTTCATGTCTTCAGTCAAAAAGAAATTAAGGTTTTTGAGGAAAACATTCAAGGATTTTTCTCCATACAATGGATTTCAATGGTTGCCAATGGTCTGGAGGTCCAAATTGCAGTTTCAATGCAGCTTCAAAGGGCTCTACACGATCCCAGCAGAGGAACAAGGGGGCTTATCTAGTTAAAAGACCAGTAATTTTCTAAAAAAATAAATAAAAATGTCTATACTTTTTAACCACAAATGCTCATAACGCTCTAGCTCTGCGATGCACGTCCATGACTTTACGGAATGCTGGCTGGGATCGTGTAGAGCTCTTTGAAGCTGCATTGAAACTGCAATTTGGACCTTCAAACCATTGGTTCCTGTTTAAGCCCACTATAGGAGAAAAATCCTGGAATGTTTTCCTCAAAAACCTTAATATCTTTTCAACTGAAAAAAAAAAGAAATGAACATCTTGGATAACACAGGGGTGAGTAAATTATCAGGAAATTTTAATTCTGACGTGAACTAATCTTTTAACGTACGTGTACGTGTTTTGAAGGAGGCATGGCATAGAGAGCTCAAAGGGAGGGTGGGATCTTGTACTGTCAAAGCTAGCACACAATTGCTAGCCTCTCTGAAAATTGCCAACCCTACCTTTAATTTGTCAACATCAAACATGCACATAGGACCAATTAAGAGTCTTTGTTTTGGCTAAAATCATTCACTGCTTAATAAACGATCAGGCATTGTTAACACACTAATGCACAGGCACATAGACATGAGCAACATGAGTAACACATATGAATAAACATCTATATTTACCCACACAAAAATTCAGGAGCATCTGACAACCTGATTATTTGATATCAGAATAATATGAAAGCTGCTCCCATCCCTCAGTGATTATAGGCTAAAACACATCAGGCCAATGCTAGCTTTAATTGGATTTGGCAGACACATCAAACTCTTTTCAATTTCATTTATGTCCAAGCAAACAGTATCCCTGTTTTTTTTTGTTATCTCACAGAAACAGATATTTGCTCTCTATTCTGAGAGTGACAGCTTAGAAGAGCTTGAAGAATATTGAAACATCTGAAGCGTTCAGTAGTTTGCTCCATGATGTGAAGGGGAAAAAAAGTGAAACTGATTCAATTTCTATTAGCCATAGCGGGGGCTAACAGCAGTATGATTACAAAACCAGCTAAAGTTTTTCATTCATGCTGAAAGTGTCTATACAACTATATTTCACTTTTTTTTTTTAACAGCATTCTGAACATGTAAGAAGCTTTTTTGATTTCTCAGTGCTTCCCACAGGTTTGAAATATACTTGCCGTGGTAGCCGTGTGAAAAATCCTCCTATTACCCACAGCACAAAAATGGTCTACTACATGTGACAAACAAATAATGTTTTTATCATTATTTATTTTATTTTTTATTTAATTTTAATTACATAGCATACTATTACATTTAATTACATACTGATATTATGTATTATTATGCATTGTAAATTATGCAAACTTACAGCATTTAAATGGTTCTCCTTTTCCTATGTTTTCTTTGTGGTCATATATTATCTCTCTCAGTGAATGGGACACAGATTTTAGTAAAATTTATATAATGAAGAATATGTGTGTCAAATAATGTTCTTAGTCTTTTCTTCCTGTGGGGGAGGCTACAATAATTTACTATGAATTAAATGAAAATCAAATTAAATACAATTTATTGTGTAACCAAAATACCAATAATGCCCAAAAGAAAAAGAAAAAACTTAGCGTGTCACTTTTAATTATAAACAAGCCCGAAATACACCGGGACTCTTATTTTGAAATGTCTGTACTATTGCAGGCTGATCCTTCAGATTCTTACAACCGTATAAAATGTTTTATATAAAGGCCATGAAGTAGACATTGTAATAATTCATCAACTTCAGTTCATTAGCAATCGCTTGGCATAAATGTGCGCTTTTCATTGATTGAGAATCACTTTGAAGCAGTTTTGTGCAAGTTTGTAGAACAAGCAACAGCGCCCCCTTGTGACTTTGCAAAATGCAGCGCCCGTGGGAATATCAGCGGGAGTAAACAGTTCTGACGCACATATAACGAGCAGGCACGAAACGACTAGTTAATCGATCCCGGATGGTTTCATTATCTTGGGCGGATATAAAAGTATAATTTATATATAAATATAATAACAGCAAAAATGTGTCTCCAATATACTTGGGCGGCCGTTATTAATCCTGGGCGGCCCGCCCAAGTAAAGTCTATGTGTGGGAAGCACTGTTTCTGATAAGTATCTCTACTATTCATATGATAGGACAACATATTGTTATGATACACCTGTTTTTTTTTTTTTTTGTAGTAAATTATACATTTATATTAAATGTATTATTAAATTATAATTATATTAAATTATAATTTGTTCTTTGATTTGTTCTTGTTTGATTTGATGTGATTCTTTAATGTTGCATTTGTATTTGAGATAAATATTTATTTATTTTTGTACTAATGTTAATTTCCTTATTTTGCAGTTTTTATTGTATGAACCTATGCTGTAAAAGCTTTAGCAATACAAATGCACACTTTTTGTCACTATTAAAATACAAAAAAATAACTCATTTGATTTTTCAGTAATTCTTTCTGAAGGTTACACCGTCACTCCAGTAGGTGGTGATAAATGACTGCCTTTAAGAAAGAGTCACTGAATCATTAAAATGATTAATTCAAAACCAAGTGATTCATTCAGTAAGGACACAAGTGACTGTCTTTCATTTCATCAACCCAACTGATTTGTTCAAAAACTCCAATTCATTTAGGAATAAAAAAGTACCCATACAGAAAGTAAATGGACATATTGTGTCTAAAATGTAAGTTACTAAATATTAACACCTTGTTTTTAAACCATTGTATAAAAGTAATAATTACACTTTCAGTCTTTTTGTATTACAACATATAAATGCAGAGCAAGTTACATTTTGACAAACTTTTTTTTTTAAATAATGTGCCCTGTTGTAAAATAAAACTAGAAATATGTATTTAGAAAATAACAATAAATATTAATTTCATAAAAAATAAAGACTAAATCCCTCCTGACATCTCAACATCAGAGTAAAATTGCAAGCAAAAGGTATGATAATATTGATCTTCTATAAAAAGCAGTAGCCCAGTAATCCCTCAGTATCCAAAGCAACCCAGAGCACCCGATCCTGTCCGGCTCATACTGGAATATCACTGGAAGGATGATCAGAGGAGAGCATCAATCTGATAACTCCACCAGCAGACTCTGGTTTTCTCTCAGGACTTGATAAAGACTGAGTGAGATACAGTATTTTAACATTGCATTGAAGAGCAGTGTCCATCACCACAGGAATCAATAAAGCAGAAAGCTGAGTGGATGCAGAGGATTATCTGATTCTTACAAACAGCTTCAATCTGCTCCGCAATCTCACTCTTCTGTCAGACGCCAGGAGCAAAACCATTCATGTACTGCACATTATGCTTTCTGTCATTCTTTTGTTACGCTTGTCTCTGTACAAGACATGACAACACCATCTTGCATGTAATGTGTGTGTGCATCCAAAATGCATTGCAATCAGCTTGTATGTGTAAATGGAGGTGAACTGTGTATGTCTAAAACATACAGTGGCATGAATGACGGTTATGTAGGGCTTGACGATTATGACCTAAAATCAAAACCTCGATTATGATTAATGAATGATTATTTATATTTATTTTAGTTCACTTACAAGGTTTGTACTGTAAATATGATTGATTATTGAAGGTGGGATATTTTTCCTGTTGAAAGAGTGATCTGACATCATAGCTCACTTTCAGCAGTTATTTTATCTATAATTTCTAATAGATTTCTGCTCGTTGTAAACCAGATACAAATAAATTAGCACAGTACCAGTACATAATGAGAGCAAAAATTGTACCTTTAGGGATACAGCTAGTATCTGGGCAGTACCCTAAAAAGGACAACTTTTACCTTATCTACCCCTAAAAGGTGCCTGTGTGATAAGCTGTACTTTTTTTTTTTTTTTTTGAGAGTGCATTTACTGAATCAACTCTCTTGTGTGATATTTGCATGATGCAGATTACCGGTCTATGTAGAATGTTCCAAATCAGTTACTTATGGAGTTTCATGTCAGTTACAGAAGGCTAGGTACTACGTAGTCAATAGACCGTATGCTAGCTCACTAGGTTTTGGATAAGAGCTACTGAGTTCCTGGTACTGAACAGTGCATAACACAAATACAGTAAAAGGAGGGTGATTTAATCTCATATACCGTAAGAAACATAACTATGAGCACATAACAAACCATTTAGTGATAACCACAATCTGAGTGGAATTGGAGAGAGATCAACGGTTCAGATACACGCAATGCTAGGAAGGGGGAAACCAGAGATCTGCACTAATGGCTTACACTATGCCCTTCCTTGTTCCTGCTACTCAGTAAAATACCTTATTATTGAAGCAAGACCTCCAAACTGTATGTAAAAGTGGTGGTTTACTTCTAATGGTGTGAGCGACTTAAAACATATATATGTGTAATATATGTGTAATAGCAAAAAGTACTCTTGAACAATAAATACAGATTAGTGCATTTATGTTTTGATCGCCAGTTGGAACTCATGTAGGCAGGAAAGCTCAAAGGAAGAGCACATGGTCACAGCTGAAAAAACAGCCATATAAACAAGATTTTTTTGTGTGTGTAATGTCACAGAGTCCTTTCATGAAGTGACACTTTGTATCTTGTGATGGCTAATTAATTAACAGGCATTCAGAATAACCATTAAACAAACTAGCTGATAAGTCAAAGAGCAAAAAGATACTATGGAGGTGTCTCTCTTTGGGGTCTTTCTTCAATAAAACAATGCAATCAAGCTGTGCTTAGAGCAACTCCAAAATCCAGAGTAACTCTCTTGTGAATATTGATTACTATTTTGCATGCCAGAATGTGGCTGAATTTCAAGCCCTGTCGGGAAAAACATCTGCATGCAGCTTTAAACCAAATCCAAAAGGGTGTGCAAGGAATGTTTCCAAACAAGACTAAAACATTTCTTGCTTTTTGAGATGTTTGAAGGGGAAATTATACAGACATCAAATTTTATTCAATTTTATTTGCACAAATCTGTAAAACACATGACACACAATAGACTAAAATTAAGATCTTTTTAAAGAAATGTGGGTTAAGTCGGCCTAACAACTAAAGCACATGCTGTTTCCACCCTCAAAGCCGTGACACACATGGTGGTGTATTTGAAAACAAAGCTGCCTTTCATTGCTTGCTGTATACAGCCAGGAAATTATGTGACTATAACTCTCAAAATCCAGTGCACTTAAAACATTGAGTATGAAAGACTTGCTCAGGGTGCAAATTTGACTTGCATTAGTCACAGTAGATTCATCTGCCGACACTATCCATCTTCAGATCTTTCCTCTAATTACTTCAGACAACTTTTACAATGGAGAATCATTATATTTTTTCCAGTACTAAAGACTGAGTCCTGACTTTTGACAAATCAATGGGCAGTATTTTAGCCATCCCTGTGTGGCAGCATGTCTGGTGAATACAGGAAGAGATTTAGGGACCCCTCAGTCGGTTACGTTGAGCTGGCTAATGGCAGACCTGTCTTGCCTCCGCCCCGCTCTGGCAAAACGCCTAATGGCTCGCTCCATCAGCTCATTACCCTGTCGGATAAAAGGCTTTATTTGCGAAGAAGGGGGAACAGACTGGGCAAATAATGAGACAGGAAGTGATCCCAGTCGCCTATAAAGCAGGGAGGCAGGTTCCACCCTGCTAAAACACCTGAGGGGAGTGACAACCACACACTTCATAGGTTTTGGCCCATAGGTTTCGCACATATGCGGTGGTCTGTGCCAACTGCTTCTACCTTCCAGGCCCAATGAATGGAGCCACATAAAAGATGCAACCCAAGAGAGCGCTGTGAAAGATGCCTCAAGTCTCGAGATACACCATTACTGAAAGGAAACACAATCAGCGTGTGGAGGAAATGAATTACCTGATGCCTTTGATCTGTGCAATGCTGTTGTGGGAGATTCTGGACAGTGCAGAGATCACCTGTGGAGCAAGAGAAGGTTTGGGTTAGCCAAAGAAATTTCACTTAATACAAATTACAACTAGATTTTAACATTTTCTGAAAGGTGCAAAACACGGTAGCACAATCTTAAGGTGTTCAGATAGTTGCCAGGTGTTTTTAATTAAGTTATCTTTTTGCTAGAATGATCTAGGTGTTCAAGTCAAAAGCCCAACTTGCATACAACATATCATCTATTTTACCATAGCCGACCCATATTTTTAAACAAAATAAGAACTGTACATAGACAGCAAGTTTGTTTTAATTATTTTAATTTAGAATTTTTTTGTAATTTTTTATTGTATGAGTGGAGGGAGAAAACTGAAGAAAAGCACCAAAAAATGTTTGCATTGACAGTGTTGGATTGTACTGAATTGCAAGATACGGTAGTTTTTTCCCCATAGCATTGTAGAAGCTTTACGATTTATTTGTTTCGAATCAGTGGTTCAGAGCGCCAAAATCCCATGATTTCAGTAAACAAGGCTTTGTTACGTCAAATGTTTTGAAATCGCCCATCACTGGATATTGCTGAATAAAGTCGCTATTTTGTTATTTTTGGTGCACAAAAAGTATTCTAGTCGCTTTATAATATTAAGGTTGAACCACTGTAGTCACATGAACTGTTCTAAATATGTTTTTAGCAGCTTTCTGTTCATTGAAAGAGAGTGTTACTGCTGGCGATGCAGGCCTTACTGAGCCATCGGATTTTATCAAAAATGTCTTAATTTGTGTTCTGAAGATGAACGAAAGTCTTCTGGGTGTGGAACGACATGAGGGTGAGTAATTAATGACAGAATTTTCATTTTTGGGTGAACTAACCCTTTAAAGGCCAGGCTACACTTCATTTTCTGCGTCCGACTCCATTTTGCACACAGTTGATTGTGCAAGCCTTTCAAAGTACACTCCTTTGGCCATGAGCGTGGAAAGAAGCATTCAGTGAAATGTGCACCAAATCTAGTGGACTTTGGACTTTCTAGTGGGCTGCAAAATTTACAGATCACGTTAACCCACTATGACGACATTAAACGACATGTGGCATGAAACACCCTAATGATATCATAGACATGAAGCGCTTTTCACAGATCTGTGAAGGCCCCTCCTCTCTCCAGCTGCATTAGTGCCGGGTAACAGGGTTAAACGCGTGTGGTATTTACAATGATTTAATGCCAGTCGTGAGTCACATATGAGTAGGCTTATTGGTGGCCCTTCTAGAGGCTTCCAGATGGTGCGCTTGAGGGTCTCGAGAATACAATGCAGAAGCCAGCCACACACACACACACACACACACACACACACACACACACACACACACACACACACACACACACACACACAAATAAACAGGAAAGCACATGTGCATATGCAAAAGTGAGGATGGTGCTGTGTCGCCTCATTACATGCGCATGGGTGTGTTTTCCGCTTGCCTTGCCTGCTGCCATGGTGACACTAGCTGTTCCTTAGTCAGAGCCAAACACTGAATGCAGATGTGTGTGGAGCTTCCAGGTTCTCAATACAGGTAATGAGCAATATTTGAAAAAAAGACAGCATGAAAACTACCTATATTATATATTATATTTTATTATATATATATATATATATATATATATATATATATATATATATATATATATATATATATATATATATATATATATATATATATATATATATATATATATATATATATATATATATACATATATACACACACACAGCTATGGAAAAAAATTAAGAGACCACTCCAAGTTCAGAAATCAATGTTAGGTGGTCTCTTAATTTTTTCCATAGCTGTATATATACACACACATACACATACACACATACACGTATAAGCTCTTAATAGACAAACGGACAGTCTGTAATTTTTGACATTTTTTGAAGAAACAGTCTTGAAATTTTCAAACAGATTAAAATGCAAAAGAATTAGGCTATAAAGAACAACAGATAACACTCTACTTAATGCATTAACTAAGATTGAGCAATAGCTACATTTGATAAAGAAAGTGTTATTTTTTGTTAATGTTAGTTTAGAAACACAACTGATCATTGTTAGTTTTATCTCAGGTACATTAAATATGTTATTTTGATTTTAGTAATGTTATTAAATAGTAACTAAGAAATTAACATTAATTAATACTTTATAAGTATTTTTATTGTCAGTTTACTGATAATGTATTAACATGTTAGCTAATGAAGCTGTATGTTTTCAAAGTATTACTGAACAATAACAAATAATCAGAACATTTCTAATCATTAGGGCATGTTGATTAAAATATAAAAATGTTTAGGTTTGAAAATAAATATCCTTTTAAGTCTTTAAGTATTCAGTATTTGGTGCTGTGATGAACAACACTGAGATTACAAAAAATGAATGGCTGTTTGAAGCATTTTAAAAACTTCACTAGCGCAGTTACTTTGTTTGCACGGTTTCCGTGGTAACCGCTGCACGCTGCTGTTCCATCAGTGCCCTCTGCTGTCAGAGAGTGAACGCGCAGTTTCATTCAGCTCGTCTCCTTCACTGGTTCCGCCATGTGCTTCTCGTGCACGTTGGGATTGTTTACATCTGAGCACGTGTCCTTTTGACGCAGAATACAGCGGTGTTGTGCATTTTATATGATTGATGGGTAAAGTATTCTTAATCGCCTTATAAAAAAATTAATAATTGGTAATAAATTAATATTTACGGTATTCTAAGTGCAGACGATTACAATATCGTGCATATTCATCATCACAATTTATCGCATTACCGAATATCGGCACAAGTCTAGTCTGTAGTAGCAGCCAAAATGTGCAAGCTAAACTTCCTTAAGCCAGGGACACACCTAACGATTAGCTGAAACATTCTAAGACTGAACTGAACACACATACCGATTGTTTCCTTCGACTGGAGCCGATTTTAATCGTTGACAGCCGGAGAACACCACAAACGTTTATGATAGAGACCACTGCTAAGCAACACACTGTGCACGGGATCTTGAAAATGGATGTAAACAAACAGCTCGCGCTCTTCATCTGCAGCTATATTTGTGCGGAAAATAACTAAAAAAGAGGAAAAACGCGCAGGATATGTGTGAGGTCCTGGCTGTAGAGGCAACATGGATTTGTTCTCTACAGAGAGAATTTGAGGTGAGTAAACAAAATCTCAATAATAGGTAGAATATTTGGAATTCATATGCTTAAATCTATTTTTAGGGCTTGCACTCCGGTTGTGTCGGCCGTTGTTAAGCAATGATCCTCAATGAAGCTTGTTCGACTTGAAACGGCACTGTACAGACCATTAAATTACCACAGAAGTAACGTTAACTTTATACTACCACAATGCGACCTCAAAGGGCACTTTCACTTTTGCGATCAAAGGGGCAGGGCTCTTTATATTATCTCTGTATATATTGTATCAACTGTTAATTTTGTATCCGTATCAGATAAATAATATTGGCTGGTGCTCTAGGACACTCGCCCAATGCCGTCTATGGATAATCCGGCCCTGTACATTACCTGACACGTTCAAAGCTTCCGCAATAGCAGCCCAGCTTCTTTTCTTATCGCTTCTATTATGGTATTCCTTCGAAGATATGTTGTATTCGTACTCTTGCCAGAGTTCAACCAGTTTTTCTTCCATACCGGTTGTCCAATGTGTTTTTATGTTTCAAACGTTTTTGATGCCATTTCGCCGCTTGTTTACAATCGCCTGACACAGTCTCCAAGGAAACAGAGACGTCATCGGTCGCAAATATTATGCTGCCTTCACGTGCTCTCAGTGCTATTGTAAAGATGACTTTCCTTGAAAAAAAAAAAAAATAACGAAATTTGAATGCGATTTGCTCATAATCACTACTTCAGAAGTGAGAAGAATCTTTGTGAGGAGGACTGGCAATGACTGTTTCTAAAATTCTAAGACTAGAATCGTTAGACACAGCACACTGCACGATTTTAAGCACCAACTGTAAACACAGACTGAACGCGACTGGCTCTGACTCGGGCCGATTGGACATGATCAGTCGTAAGTATCAAATTACATTCATAATCGGCCTTACAATCGTTAGGTGTGTCCCCGGCTTTAAACACAGACCTACACAGAATCTGTGGCTGCAAAACGCCAAACAACTCAGCACATCTGCATAATTGAAATGGCTGTTATGAACGTTTGTTTATTTAAAAAGTTATTGCTATTCTAATCATGTTTACAGTTATTAAAAAAATGCATAGTACCGATATCATATTTTTTACATCCAATTCACAGAATTTCCCTCTTAAATAAGAGCAGAAAATGCATCTGGACCTGTGTATATCTGCACAAAAAACAAGGGATGTTTATTACTGCTGATACTTTGGATTAATGGCATGACAGCCAATAATGCATTGCATCTGATATTCTACCACCGATTTTCTGGCTTGCATCAAGCAGAATCAGTCCAGGCAGGAGGACAGATGATTGAGGGATCAATACAGCTAAATTAGTCTATGTGTTAGGCTGTTAGGCGTATTGCTCTTGTGTTCATCTGCTAATGTGTCTAAATATTCATGGAGCTTCAACACAACAACACCTGCAGGGACGATGTGTGACTCATCCATCAAAGCTGTGGCTTTTTCTTCTCTGTATGGTTTTCTAGTGTGGTGCTTCATTCTTGTACTCAGCCACTTTCATTGCTCTGTCTCTTATTCTTCATCTCTCCCTCAGGTCAGGTCAACAGCTCTCGCTCTGTTGTCTCATAATATTGATTTTTCCCTCATCTCAGTGCTTCGGTGTGTATGACAAGCATCAGAGTCCAGACGCAACACCCATCACCTCACAAAAATGGCACAATACTGCCCATCACCTCACAATAGCACCGACACAAAGAGAGAATAGCAGATTGTTCGCTAATGATATATAGTCGCTTATTTGAGGTCAAGATACACTAGGATTGTGTCTACATCAGCTGTAATGTGTGCAGGGTTTCCAAACATGGCAAATCCACCAACATTTGTGGCCACAGACACAGCATGACTCTTAAGAGGAGAAAAAACACAAGAAAAGAAAGGGGAGAAGTTATGTAGACGGAGACAAGAGGAGAAGACAAAAGAATAGACAAGAAGAGGCAAAATGGGATGAGACAAGATGAAATGTAGCAAGAAAAAATAAGAAGAATAGAATACAATGCAAGAATTAGTAAAAGATATGAAAGGTAGTGGAAGACAGAAAGAGGAGTGGAGAGAAGATGAAGATCCCAACTCCATGGCTGCACGCATCACAAACAGAGAAAATTATAACAGTGCTGCTCTGAATCAACCTATGCATAAGTGATTCTAAATAAACCTGATGAGGGAAAACGGCCATATAAAGAAATGTTCAAATGTGATATTCTACATTGTGCTAGAGTTTAAGCAAGTGTCTGAGTTTCAGCAGGGAACTGAGAGTGGTAGGAGATGTGTGAACAGATGGCAGTGAGTAAGACTGAGTCCTGGCACTCAACTAAAATGGACCTGAGAGCCCAGCAGCACAGGACACCAACCAGCAACTCAAACTACTTGGACACACGTGCTGTTAAGCTAGGGTATCGCAAGTCACAAGATACGATTTCGAGATCAATACATCACAATGCATCACGGTATCCAACTTCAACATGAAGTAGCAGTATAAATGCACAAACAAGCAAACAAACAAATAAATTGTAAGTATTGAACGCAAAAAAGTATTGAAAAAAAATGCAATAAGTTAAAATTTGGATACACGACTAAATTTCTGATGCGTAAATGCTTAAAATTAGTTTTATACACAAATATAACTAAATATCTATATTTTAATAAAATCTAATACATATATAATATAATATAATATAATATAATATAATATAATATAATATAATATAATATAATATAATATAATATAATATAATATAATATAATATAATAAAATATAATATAATATAATATAATAAAGAAATAATAAACTGCTAGACAACAACTCATACTTTAATGATTTTAAGTATTTACTAAATGCTTTACACTGACGGGCTTTTAACATATTTCAATAATTCAATGTATGTACATGTTTGTATAAACGGATTTGATCTTTGTTATGTTGTTGGTTAAGTCTGTTTCTGACTTCTTAGCAAACTACACTAGCAAACAAATCATGTCTAAATCAAAGCAACAAACAAACACCCCCAAACACAAAGGACAAACAAACACAATCACCAACACACCCTTCTGTTTCACATCAGTCCACGTCCATGTGCTGCAGTATAGGATATCAGCTGACGTGGTGACATGACGAACATGTTGGCAATAGAGCTTGAGTCAGAGCCGAATCCTCTCAGTGGACTCCAGCTGCTGCTTGTTTAGCAGGGATTTTCCAGAGTCAACCCTACAGCACAAGGGAGGGGGACTTGGGCCATGACCCAAATGTCTATGGCGCTGCCCCAAAGACCCAGTCCTGCTTCTGAGCATGAAAGGATGACATATGCTTCTGTCTAAAGATGGGAGAGAATGTGAAAGACTTGTGATAAAGGAAAATGGATATTAGTGGTCAATTTCACACAAAATATGATGATTTTATGTGATCTTATGTGTCAACAAATGCCCCAACCAAAGTATCTAATATAAACTAAGCAAGCTGCCACACCAGTGGGTAGAGAATTTGCCAGAAGTGGATATTTCTGTCCATTACGACATCTGGCACTAAGAAATTCTAGTATCAGAAGATTATGCTTATTTAGATGACCTTAAACAACAGGAAATAACAAATTTTGTTTGCATTGATATTTGCATTCAGAGTAAGGCTGCACAATTAATCCTGTTTTAATCGTGATAACGACATATCTGCTTCCTTCGATTAGTTACAAATAGGGCTGTCAAAATTAGCACATTCAGTTTGCTTTTTTTTCAGTTTAATGTGTAAAACTTTTTTTAACGCAATTAACGCAGCATCCTTTTTTTCCATAATTTTTTGGGTTGTGTTACATTATATGCAAACGCTTTTAGACCATTCAAGCGTGACAAGACATACACTCATACTCATGCTCATGCGCACAGAAAGTCACTTCGGACAGCGCACCAGTACCATTCTCTTTCATGTTTAAATGGACAAAAACACACAAAATTATGCCAATGCCCATTTTGTCGAGTGTCCTCATAAGCACAGTATTAATTGAGGGAATGCGTATTAAAATGGGATGCGTGTCAGATCCACGACATTTGTGGCAGGTCTTAAAGTGACAGCAGCCTAACAAACCTGCTGCCATGTCATTAATATTAATCAAAGAACAAAAGATTCACTCTCTGGTCTTGACTGAATTATTTTTTTCTAGATTTAACATAGATCAATCTACATTTAATTTATAATTTATGCAGTGAAGACTGTGAAGTGTTTGGTAACGTTATTCAATTTTTGTATACCTTTTAGACCTACTTGAAAACCACTGTTTTTAGTGCTTTTGGCAGGGCAAGTAAAGATCTGAACCGGTCTGACTGGGACAATAGGAAAAAAAATCTTTGTTTTGAGCCCTGATATATTAAAGGGACAGGTAAATGTGACATTAATCATAATGGGTTTATGTGAAGATTGTTTTAAGTTCACCTTAATAAAAAGTTGTTATATTTCTTAAAGTCTATTATATGTTAAAATTGATAGCTTTCCTTTATACTGTAATGTTGAACTCCAATTAATAGCTAAATACCACCAGTATTGTATCGGTGATACTGGTCTTCATTCATAAAAAGATGCCATTAAACAAGTATTTAAAAAATACCAGTGTTTCCCACAGGATTTTGTGGGACTGTGGTGGGTGGACATCGGTTACTCTAGGAAAATTTTGTACATTTTAAATTTAAATGCATAAATCTGGTGCATTCGGAGAGCAAAATAAAGCGACTAGATTAATGAAGAAATTTGTTCTCTTGTAAACAATTTTGTGTTCTAAAAGTAATTTATTTATTGGTGATGGTAGGGCACATTATTCACATACACAACATACAGTAGGCTAAATGATATTAAGTTCATATCATTTAAATGAATGAAATGAGTTCATAAGTGGTCAAAGAGTATACATGTAGAGTATACATTTAAACCATTAAATATGTAGCAAAAAAGGTTACCTTTGTTGAATTAGTTTATTTCTAGAATAATTAGTGGGGGCCTGTATCTATACAACTGTATTTGTGGAACTAATGGTCACTCTTTGATCTGTCCAGAATGCACTAATCACACTATTTCATTATACAGTAAAAACAACAAATGAATAAAAATATATAATCATAAGCTGACCAATAAATAAATAAATAAACTAGGTGAGTATATAATTCAGCAGCAAAAAGGATGCTAGCCTAATTCTTGAAAAAAACTTTGCAAAGTAATTTTATAAAATGTAAATGTTAATAAAAAGTTTAAAATTACCATTTGTATTCTTATGAAATAAAAAAAAAACTATTTATATTAGATTTATATTTGTGAATGTAAAGAATTATATGTATTTATAATAATGTAAGATTAAAAGACGTTTTAATGGGGCAACAAGATATGATAGATACGACAGAACAAAATAGGCTATTAATAATCTACAATATGAAAATATATTAAAAATGTTAATGTTAGGTGTGATTAATCGTGATTAATTACAGAAAAATGTTTAATTAATTTGTTATTATTTTGTTTTTTTAATTGGCTGACATCACTAATAAATAAGCATCGTGATTTTGGTCTGCTGATTATTTGTGCTGAAAACGTTTTTTTTAAAACCACATTTCAATTATCATGCATTGGTAACAAGCCTCCACTACCTTTCCTGCTTACGACTGCCAAATGTCAAGCACTTACTGTAAATCCCCCAAACTGAGCTTTTCTCTTAAAAGGATACGTTTTCAGCATGGTTTTTTTACTTAATTTTCCCAACCTGGCAACCAACAATCATGCTCTCTCTGCACTGCAAAAATGCGCTGATGACCTGAAAACACCAACAAATGTAAGCTGGAGTTTAGCATAGTGAAATTCTGCTTGAATGAAAGCGTCATACAGCCAGTGTTCCTTCATGAGTGTGTGCAATTAGCAGTGAGAAACTTGCGAGTGAACATTCTCTGTGACGAACTGTAATAAATTTAAACATGAATCTCAACAATTTTGTTTGCAATCATGGCTGGTGAATAAATGCACTTATGCAGCCTTTGTACTACAAAGTAAAAATGTAACATTCTGAATTATAAGAATTAATATTAGGAACTTGTTCACAATGTAAATCAGAAAACTTAACGTCTGTTAATAGAGTTGAGCCACAACAAAGATGAAAATAGCTATAAAAAAAAGAAAGTGTAGGCTGTTAGTAAAGAACACAAAATTGTGAAATCCAGTCCTTGTTACATTACTCATTTTGATAATTATATAACAAAAGTAGATATAATATTATATAATAAGTGCATATATGAATACATAAATAAAGCATTTAAACAAAAGGTATTTTGATTTCTTTTATTGATATTTATTTATTCATTTAAATGATTAGGTAAATAAAGTTAATCAAATCTTACTTTATTAACTTTATTTACCTCATAATTTAAATGAATAAATAAATATCAATAATACAAACCTGATTCCAACACTGTACACTGGACACTCTACAAATTGTGAATAAAATGTAAATCTCATAAATTTATATTTTATTCACAATAGAATATAGATAACATATGAAATGTTGAAAGTGAGACATTGTAAAATGTCATGCCAAATATTGGCTCATTTTGGATTTCATGAGAGCTACACATTCCAAAAAAGTTGGGACAGGTAGCAATAAGAGGCCGGAAAAGTGAAAAATAGTGGAGCAATATCAGAAAGGAGTTTCTCAGAGAAAAACTGCAAAGAGTTTGATGTTATCATCATCTACAGTGCATAATATCATCCAAAGATTCAAAGAATCTGGAACAATCTCTGTGCGTAAGGGTCAAGGCCGGAAAACCATACTGGATGCCTGTGATCTCCGGGCCCTTAGACGGCACTGCATCACATGCTACTGTAATGGAAATCACAACATGGGCTCAGGAATACTTCCAGAAAACATTGTCGGTGAACACAATACATTGTGCCATTCGCCGTTGCTGGCTAAAACTCTATAGGTCAAAAAAGAAGCCATATTTAAACATGATCCAGAAGTGCACGTGTTTTCTCTGGGCCAAGGCTCATTTAAAATGGACTGTGGCAAAGTGGAAAACTGTTCTGTGGTCAGACGAATCAAAATTGAAAGTTCTTTTTGGAAAACTGGGACGCCATGTCATCCAGACTAAAGAGGACAGGGACAACATCAGCGCTCAGTTCAGAAGCCTGCATCTCTGATGGTATGGGGTTGCATGAGTGCATGTGGCATGGGCAGCTTACACATCTGGAAAGGCACCATCAATGCTGAAAGGTATATCCAAGTTCTAGAACAACACATGCTCCCATCCAGACGTCGTCTCTTTCAGGGAAGACCTTGCATTTTCCAACATGACAATGCCAGACCACATACTGCATCAATTACACCATCATGGCTACGTAGAACAAGGAGGAAGATGTGACAAAGAAGACCTAAGACAACTTGTCTCCTCAGTCCCCAGACGTTTGCAGACTGTTATAAAAAGAAGAGGGGATGCCACAGTGGTAAACATGGCCTTGTCCCAACTTTTTTGAGATGTGTTGATGCCATGAAATTTAAAAATCAACTTATTTTTCTCTTATTTTAAAATTATACATTTTCTCAGTTTAAACATATGATATGTCATCTATGTTGTATTCTGAATAAAATATTGACATTTGAAACTTCCACATCATTGCATTCTGTTTTTATTCACAATTTGTACAATGTCCCAACTTTTTTTGGAATTGGGTTTGTAGAAATCATATCTTTTTTCACACACATTGTGTATGTGGAATACTATGGGTGTATAACCAGACGAAAGTGGCCCCTTAAATAATGTGGTGGGTAAATTCCCATTTGAAAATCATTACACGGCTCTTATCAGATGAAGGGCTCTCGTGGTCTTGGCTCGGCTCCCGTGTCTACAAATCCACCAAGCAAAGCAAAAGGCTATTTACTTAGACCGCAGACACTTGTGAACGCCTGCCTGTCTCGTACCTGCATTTCCATTACCACAATGTGAATGGTGATGTAGGCCTTGCTAAAAAGGTTTAACAGCAATAATAACTGTGATTACAGACGTAACATGCTATAATGCATCCTGCTTTAAGGGGAGAAAAACATGCATTGAAAGCATAATATATAAAACAGTGCACTGTTTATGCTAGCTGAGCCTGTTGCTGCCTCACACGCAGCTTTAAAACTTTTTTATGATGTTAATGAGAATACTGAGACTTTTTATGCTGTTTGAGTCATATCAAATAATTACAGTCCAAAAACACAGACAAAAGACCTATGGTTTTGTTTCGTAAGCTAACAAAGGAAATGAGAGGTGTGTTCTGCCAAGCATGCCCTACCATCTCTCGCTCTCAGCGCCAGACGCCACAGTGAAAACCACATGTGATGCTTGTTTATATTTTGTTGGAGCTGTTTAAGCTGACTGGTCCAAGGCGATATGTGCCCAAACCCACTGAGTTTAACACTCAGATCTCCAGACAGCTTGTCCTGTTCTGAAAATACAGAACATGGTAGAACTTCAAACTATATTTGCATTTCCAGAAGAAGTACAATGCTTGCAGAAGTTAAAGCTTCAGGTGAGCCTTAGTGTGTATCTTGTTTTCTGTCGAGATCTACAAATAATGTGGCACCATCTTTGCAGTGTAAGAAAGTGCTTCCATCCACACCCATCCATTATAAACGTACTTCACATGGCTCCGGGGGGTATAGATGTGTTACTTCATAACTTGTTGAATAGGGATTTTTTTCTTTCGTGTGAATTATGTTTATGATGGATGGATGGATGTGGATGGAAGCACTTTCTTCAGCTCATACTCGTTGGCATCGCTCACTGCCATTATAAAGTTCGGAAGCATCAGGATATTTTTTTTATATATCTCCGACTGTGTTCATTAGAAAGTCATATACACCTAGGATGGCTTTAGTGTGAGTAAAGTTAGGCTAATTGTGTATTTTACTTTTCATTTGATTATTATAATAACAGCAGCCATCTCAATAAATAAAACCTCTTACCGGGCAGGCACCAAGACCTGGGTGAGGCTGCTGTATGCGCTAGAGAGAGCGACTGTTTACGGGTATCACACGCTGGACCTATTGTACTCCTATTGTACTTTCATGCTCAGTTTCATAGCGGCAATCCAAAACAATGCATCTAATAACCACACATGCAAAAGTTTACTTCAAGATTGACCACACTGCTGATGTGATCTTTTCGCTAGCACTCTTTGCACACAAGTGAGTTACCGCAAGGCTTATATGTATAATTCTTTCACAATTTTTTTTCGGCCGATTCCAATGTTGAGCCAAAAATATTGTGCATCCCTATAGCAAACAATTAGAAATTCAAAAAGACAGACACAATTTGACACAATGCTGCCTTGCAACCAGTGTAATAATTTCATACTGGTGCAAAATATAGGTCATGACCGTTTAGTGAAAAGCACAAGGGCAGAGAAATGTTCAGCTGTGAAAGATCACTGTAAGTGTGTCTGTTATGACAACAATGTATTGTGTAAGACAGAGTGAAGGAGGGATTTCACTCTTGGAATCCAAGGAATCCGAGAACATAAAGGGATTATGGAACAATAATATGAGCTTAGCGTCCTTTCACTCCCTAGAAACTGTATCCATGTGTCTTTCTCTCTCTGTATCTCCTCTGTAGGTTTATTCTGTTTGGTGAAGGGTGTGTCTTCAGAGAACACCATGTTTTTGAAGTTAAAACTAATTTCTCCACATACAGTTTTATCAGCGGGGGCACCTGCAGGGACACACATCAGGGGATGCTGGGTAGATTGAGACAGCTGTTGGGCAGTCTCTCATGCCTCTGAGCATGTGCGAGTGGATGGGATTAGTTTGGGTTTAATCTGAGTGTCCAGGGGTGGGTGAGCAGGGCCAGGGCTGAAGCTCTGCGCCAGAGGAGATAAAGGCGAGTGAGGGAAGAATAAATGGGCGGATGTTCCCTCTGACTCTGTCCTTCAGACCGTCCCAGGACATGTTGTGTCTGGCGAGGATGTGCGGATCCTCTTCTACGAATCTAACCAAAGCCTCTCTTTAGCAAGCCAAAGCAAATGCAGAGCATCAGATAAGCAGTGTTGCTTCATCCATCTCAGTCAGATGGAAAGTGCTGATACTCTCTCTTTGTAAAGCAGATGGATTTATTCCATATCCAATCTCACAGTTGCAGGGTCAGAGAGCTGTAATGTGGCAGGTCAGCCATGCAGAGCTTCTCTATCACGTTCAAACAAGGTCCACAGCGGTCAAGTACAGAGTGGCTACTTAAGCTAAGCACCCACAGGTCGAGGCTGAAAATCCATTAAATTAAACCACAGCTCTATGTATTTATCTTGTATTCATCAAAATTATACTACAAGAGATCATCATGTCTAGAGTGTGGTTGTGAATACTAATAAAATAGGCTATTTTTTCTTTTGATGTCTACGCTATCTTTGCAAACAGATATTTATTTAAAAATCAAAAATGCAATAAAATATATTTTTCAATATACATATTACTGTTATTACTGTGTTTTTATCTAATAAGTGCAGCCTTGAAGAGCATAAGAGACATTTAAAAAAACATTGACAACAAAAACAACAAACTTATCAACGGTAGTATATAATACAAAAAGCTCCTGAACAACTACTTACTCCCACAGAATTCAGATGTTTGTGGTGACCTGCTTCTGCTGCGAAAGGTGACCCTTTCTGTTGGCTAAAGGGAAGTACAGTGAAAGAGGGAAAAGGACAGAAGATAAACATAATGAATGATCTTATCCTGATCTCCTGCAGCTCTCTCTGTTATAGCACAGGAGTTTCTGTGGGAGTCAAATGAAGGCCTGCAGGAGGTCTCTCCAGTGGCAGTTGACGTGACAGCAGGACAAAAGCCTTCCATTTGGAGCACCGGCCTAATTGGCAACACTGCTCTGTGTCGCCACGACAACTATGATGGACACCTGAGGGCAGAGTCACATGATTTTGACAATTTTGGCAATAAGGTCCCAGGATGCAGAGACCACAACCAAAGATTATCACCCACTGAAATAAAATATTTGTTTGGAGCCTCTGGAATGCAAAATGTGTTTATATCTAAGTATTCAAAATACTGTATATTGGTTATAATATCAGTATTTTTTGAATTACTAAATCAGCATATAGAAGCAGATACCTACAAGTATATATCATCGCTGTCAGGTTATATCATGTTATAAAATATGCTACTGTGCTACTCACAAGGCTATTTAAGACAGTAAAGGCTATGACTCGACAACAAATGCTAGACTAAGACACTCTTATGTTCTCCTCAAACACATAGAGGCTGTTAACGTCTTAACGCATGCAATTAATTAAAAATCCTTAACGTGTTAAAATATTTTTACACAAATAAAATAAACTACTGAAGCACGTGAAATTGTGTCATTAATGTAATTTTTGTCATGCAGTTAGATGATCTTGGGAGTCAGGAGTTTATCAAATTAAGCATCTACAATGGTGCGAGCACCTGCAACCCTGGTAGGTGGAAATCTGCTAAACTCCGGGAAAGTAACCCAGTTTTATCCCGTGAACGAATGCATTCAAACAAGAATTCAGTCAAAAACAGTGCCTATGTAAAGAAAACCAGACTGATAACATCAGACATGGCGGAGAGAATAGAGACTCGCGTTTTCAGTTTTGAGCTCTGTTATTGTTTCTAAAGAGTGTGACCCTCACTCATCGTGCTGTGTGAAATACAGACAGAACGGAATGTCAAAACATCCCACCGCTGTTTGGCCAGATGATATACAAACTACTACAAACTACTTTCTCGACTGGTTAAAGCTAACCAGCTTCTCACTAGCAAAGTTTTGATGGATGCGAATTGTAATCAATTTACAAAACTGCAGTGACGTACAGGTGTCGTAAAAGTAAGCATGAGTTTATTATTATTGATGCACAAACAAACCGTGTATGATCGCACATTGTAAATGCACAGACACATTTCAGTATATTTCCATTGTTTCCGCATGCATTCAGGATAATGTTTTCATCTGTCATGTTTATGTTCCTGTGTTTAGTAATTCTGAATCGATTCATGTACTAGGCATATGCAGCAGTCGGTTCAAGGCTTATTCTAATATCATTTGGTTATTAGGTGTTCTTCTGGAGTCTCCATGTATTTTTTTTTTTTTTTGGAAAGACACCTGCATTTACCTTGAAAAAAGCAGAAAATACAGTTTTGTAAGAATCATCCTTCAATTTTTTTACTTTGTGGGATATAGCAAATTATTACAAAATAAACACATTAAACAAGATAAATGATGCATGCTTAATTTTAATTATAAGTATGCGATTATTGGCTGCTTTAGTTTAAAAGTCTAAAATAAAGTTAATTCTCTTAGGGATAAAATTAACTTTGTGCCTTTGAGGGTTTTATATAAGTATTATGATAACTTCCATGCATGCACAAAAGAACAGTAATATACCCAGTGGATAAGACTAAAGAGCTTTCTTCGACAGAAAAACCACAAAGGAAGATGGAGAAGAAAAAAACAACAACTATGGGACTGAAAAACAAGTTTGAGAGCATGGTGTAAAAGTGCCAGTCTCAGCCGCCAAACCAGAAGATCATCTTTTACTACTGGGGGCTGATAAAAGACAAGCATATGATATGTCTACACATCTGACAGATTCAAAACGTCCTCACACATATACACGTAGAGCAGTGCTATACCAAATTCAATTTAGGGTAGCTTATTAAGGAAATTCTGGTACAGCTCTATGTCATTTAAACAACTAATTTGAGAATTTGCCATGAGTGTTGTAAGGGTGTTCAAAACATAATGCCTCTGAGAACTCTAATGATGATGGTGATTAAACAAAGAACCAATACTGCTAGTTTCTCATCAAAGCTGACACTCAATCCTGACAGAGAGTTGTGTTACTGACTGATTCATCCACTCTATTCTCTGATCTTCAGTATGTGGGGAATGGGAGCAGAATAACGAGTGTGTGTGGGTGTCTGTGTGTGTGGCAGAGGTGGTGGAAGGGATTGTGACAAGATTGTCAGGTTGCATTAATCTCAAAATAACAAGGTGGGATTGGAGCCCAGGGGGAGAAGAAAAAAAATTAATATATGAGATTATTACTCTCATTGGGGTAATTCCAAATCCTTATTTTATATTATATATATATATATATATATATATATATATATATATATATATATATATATATATATATATATATATATATATATATATATATATATATATATATATATATATATATATATATATATATATATATACACCTGTACATACTCACACACATACACATATTCCCCTGAATGAGACATAATCCCTGTATATTAATTTTTTGCTGCCAACCTCTCCAGGAATGAGATCAAAGGCACAAGCTCACGTCTTCATTAAAAAGAGCCTGACTTCACAGGGATATTTCGCTGCGATTGTTCATAACAGGTCATGGTCTCTTCTGTGAAGTTCACCAAATACATACGCTGGATTCTGTCTGTAGAGTCAGCAAACATGTCATACCACACATTAATGAAAATGAACACTAGACTTAAATGCTAAATATCACCAACAACAAAAAAGATATATAAAAATAACAAAAAACAATCATTTTAAATGCTTCAAGTCAATTTAGACATCACAACATTATAATACTGTCAGAGGGAATCTGAGGGTGCTATATTAGCAAACACCTTCCAAAAAGTCCTCTTGGGGGAGATGTCATGTCAAATTGGGCTGGTGACTTATTCAGCAGTTAACCTTTGGAGATAGCCAAACACATCACAGGGTGTTAGCATACTTCACAGGCAACATACACACCCTGATGTGGGGCGAGATGGCATTTCCTGGCTTTTTTTTTTTTTTTTTTGGAAGCACAAATTCAGGCTTGCATGCCGTGATGGTTTCTCCCACAGGCAAAATTACCACCTCAAACTGACAGACCAACTGCTGAATAATGCTAATGACAGTGAGAATCAAAGTTTGGTGGCCGAGGCATAGATGGTTAATAATTCTCTCTTATGACAAGAGCAAATAGGTTTCTCATTGCTTAGAACTGTCAATCAACCATTCTATACAAATAACATTCTCTTTCATGATCATCGCTGTGTGGAAGATACAATGGATTTGTCTGTGCATTTGTTTCTGAGTGGCGAAATGTGTACAATAAAATTCAGTTGTTTGGAATGAAGCCATTTGATTAATGTGTGGCTATTCTGTATTTTACCTTGTTTCTTGTACCTTGAACTATTGGACATGAAACATGTTCAACCTCAGAATACAATATTTAAAAAGATATTTCTAAAATAAAACTTAAATTCATATTTTAAGATAAACAATACATGTTTCTTGTGTACCAACTCAGCATATTAAAACGATTACACTGAGATATAAAGTCATAATTTTATTAGTATCTTATTTTTTTCGGTTTACATAGTCCAGAGAAAAACCAAAAAGGCTATGAAACAGAATCTGCCTGTAAATCACTCTCAGCTTCTTTGACGTCAAACTCCAAATGAGGAAGTGGGGAGGAAGGAAGTTTATCAAAAGGGTTTAAGTCCCACATTCAGCCCATCATGGATCTCAGATCAGGGTCATAAATCTCCTGTACTCATCTCTTCAGCTTGTCACTGGAGTCTGCTAGAGTCTCTCACACAGTCGGTTATTCACACTGGAGTCACTGATGAATGAGCCCCTGGCTAGGAACATATCCAGACAGACCCATTCAAGAAAGCATTCAGTGCATGTGGAGCCTTTTCTGTCTGTGGATACAGTAGTGTATCAGTCTGGCTCTTTTGTAATGGAGATGATACAACATAGAAGATGTTTCATTCCCATTTCTTGGTTGTGATTCAGGGCTCTACTATGCACACAATCTCTATTGTTGAGCTAACACAATTTACCTGTCCAAGCTCAAATGCTCTAAGAGGATTGCACATTCTTCAGCAAGGGAATAACTATGTGGGACATCCACAGTTCTGGCCATCAGTATGCATTACTTTCAGTTTCAGCATTTTTGTCATGCATGACAAAAATGCAGATCAAAAAAGTAAAAAGAATAAAAGAATAAATTACAGTAAATTTGATTTAAATGGTTCTGCATAAATGTACTGTGTGGCATTTTTGGTTTGCTACATTAGTTCTGTGAGCAAATCAACAACAAGAGGGACAAATAGAGACAGGAAGCAGGCCCTGCCATATTAATCATATTATATCTGCCATAATCTCGGCACACTGTGTCAGTAAGACGAGATTATGGCAGATATAATATGATTAATATGGCAGGACCTGTCTCCTGTCTCAACTCCTGCTTTGTATCAACAAAAACTCCTAGATTAGTTTAACAGGCTTATGTCTACATATCCAAATCCTTTAGAGATGTAATAATGTATAATTCTTTTTGATAATGATAAGCCAATAATTATTTTTACATTATAGCCAACAGCATGAAAAATGGTCAACATTAAAATTCTAAATTATTATTAATAAAACACTAAAAACTGTAAATGCATTTACAAATGAAATGTCCAATATGAAGGAAAGAATGAACAAAAAACAAACAAAAGAAAAAAGCACAGACAACTGACTACTCGCAACAGTGGCTTGATCTCATACAGGAAGATTCTGGAGCTAGTTCTTTGCCCCAGTCACAGTCATACTTGTACCTCCCCTCTCTGGATGATGAGTAGCTCCTGTTTACACTGATGAAAGCAGTCATAGTTTTTGTGAGCACGGCTGCGCTGTCAGAGGCACTATGAAATCCAACTTGATCGACCTTGATTATTCAATTTTTCTGCACCTTGTGGGGGTGAGAACGAACATTATGACCCCCCTCTGCGTAGATCTCCATTCTTCTTTCTCTGTATCTTGTTATTTCTTCCTTTCTGCATCTCTTTTCCCCATCTACCTTCAGGAGTGGGTTGATTGGCCTTGAACATGTGGGCTGAGTGCCAGTTTGACGTGCAAACCCAGCAGGGCCACTGGACTGCTCTGGGGCCTAATGAGCTGGCTGGAATGATTATGCAGTCTTTAGGGAAACCTCTCAATCCCTGCTCATGAAAATGTGCTGCACAGCCTACAGCCAGAGCAATGGACATGTTTGAGCCTGTCAGACTGGGTCCTGTTCCTGTCTGTACTGTGATCATCAGTTAACACTGACATGAAGGCATTAAAAATAAATTAAAAGACAAAAAGCATTAAATTATTTAATATTTATTAATAATATTACTGCAAATAAAAACACTCTTGAATGACATCCGATAAAATTATAAATCTTACGCTCTGTACATTCCAGCCAGCCAGATTTATGGTCAGAGCAGCTATCAAATTCATGTGGATTCACCGCCGCAGTGTTTAATGGGAAACTAGTGGTTTTAGGGATATTGCCTTGCGGCTGAATTGACCTGATGTGGAAGCATCGCAGCACTCCACAGATGGAAACATTGCCACTTCCATTACAGACTGGAGAATAAAACACCATGACACTGCAAAAATCAGGAATTGCTGTTTAGGCTTGGCCTCACTCACTAGGTAAAAAAAAGAGTGATGTCTCTGACACAAATTCCCTATCCCTGCTTCTCTCTCTGCATCGTTAGGTGTTTTTAGCCAACCCTCAACTAGGGAAACCCATTAAGATGTTAATTGTTAAAAGGAAAGGGACAAGGCTAACTTGTCTGATGGAAGTGCTGAGATATGGCCGTCTTTTCCACAGCAAGTGCCTTTAAGGATGAGCCACCCTGCCTGACAAAATGCTCTCCGTTGCTCTGTATCGGTCTTCCTCTTTTCTATCACACAGTAAACAAATTACTTTTCTGATTTAAAGATGCCAGGATGAGAAATGATAAATACTTGTTTTCTGACTTTAAATAAAACAGATTTTTAGGGTCAAAACATGTACTTGGCAAAAAAGGCTAATTTAATTGGTATTTTTATATTGCCACTTCTATATAATAGATAATACAGGAAATGAAGAGGGGGCACAGTAAATAGTGATCTAGACTTGAACTTGTCACCAACATGGATGCCAGTTCTCAAAGGCTAGGCCACAACTTTAACACAATATCTATTTTAAAGAAAAAAAGCTTATTAAATTAAATACTGCTATACGCTCTCAAAACAATCATGCCCATCACAAAAAAGGCAATTTCCTGTGAAGCTCCCGAACCTCAGCTCATTGGTTACAATGGGGATGCAGGCCTTTGTCCTCTCATTAGAGCAAGGCTACTCTCCCTCTGATGCAATGCAATTTGACGGGCGCTTTTAATATCAGTGTGATGTCTTCCTCCCAGGACAACATTGACCTCGATCACTCTATGCTAACAGAAATAACAGAAACCTAGAGAAGAGACACACCACAGAAACACACACATAGACAAAAAATGCCCACAGGCTGAGGGCAAGTCATATCAGTTTAAATTACCTCTCCTCATATCTCCCTTTAACAACTTTCAAATTTAAGCACCCCTAGCAACCTGCATATAGTAAAAAAAGTAAAGTGAATTTAGAAATTTAGAAAGTACTACAATAGAACTGTGGATGCCCCATATAGTTATTCCCTTGTTTTATTTAAAATCTGAGGATAACTCTGTTTTTTGTAGACCATGCCATGTGATTTCATTTAGAGGAGACTAAAATGTTAACTAACAGTTACTCAAATTATCTAAGCATGCAGTTGCTGATTTTTTTTTTAATGTAAAAAAAAACAAAAAACATCTGAACAATCTGAAGAGGCTTCTTATTACAGATTGAGATGGGATTTCCTAGAATGTCATAAAACTTCTATGACCTTTATGAGTTTCCCTTGTACTTTCTGCATGAGGTTGACCTCTGGATTCGAGTATGAATTTAAACGTACATTACCTTAATAATTGAATTCAGTTTTAAGGATAATTAAAATGTGAAACTGTACTAACCATCTGGAATTTTATCGTGAAAGCATTAACTGTGTGTAAGACAGCTGTATTCAACATGTTTCTTGAGTACCAAATCAGCATATTACAATGATTTCTGAGAGATCATGTGACACCAAAGACTGAAGTAATGGCTGTTGAAAATTCAGCTTTGCCATCACAGAAATGAATTACATGTTAAACATATTAAAAAGAAAGTGTTTTTACTCTATTTTTGATCAAATAAATGCAGCCAAGGTGAGCATATATTATATATATATATATATATATATATATATATATTATATATATATATATTATATATATATATATATATATATATATATATATATATATATATATATATATATATATATATATATATATATATATATATATATATATATATATTTATATATATTAGGGGTGTAACGGTACACAAAACTCACGGTTCGTACGTACCTCGGTTTTGAAGTCACGGTTCGGTACAGTTTTCGGTACAGCAGGTGGAGAGAAAACTAAACATAAAATTGCTTTTTTTTTATTATTAAACAGAGGTTTACTGAACAAATTGTGTTTTTGTCTTTAAATATATTAAATTAAATTAAAACTAAAAGTTTCTTAAGGATAAAAAAAATGATCTCTGCTAATGCTATAAACTATGTAGGGAGCCCTAACTTGAAAGAAGCCCAAACTATTAGCCTAAATTCAATTGCTTTTTATTTTTAGATAAAATAATCAACACTCAAATAACAAATTGTATGCAAACCTGTAAGCTGCACCTAAGGCAGTTTTTGCATTAACTTCTAAATGTTTTTACTCCAATTCGTTGTTGAAATATAATCATTTCTACACAGTGGCTGTTATTTTAACATCAGATTTATTTAAACATACATTCAATAGCCTAATCAGGATATCACTAAAAGGTTAAGTAAAATAATGAATATATTGGCTAATACAGTGCATATATTAAGCGAAAGAGTTCATTTCTCTAGCGAACTAACAAGCTGTGAACACTGAATGGCTTTTCTGAGGTAAATGCATCATGACATATTGTTGAATACGGACGCTTTCATTGTGTCTTTCCACCGTTGAAACACTGAATGAGCGATTACATGAGATATGACCGTTTCAGTAAGTTGTACTGAATCTTGCAACATACCTTCAGATGTTCTTTCATGTTTATTCTGTAACTAGTATTAAGGAGGAAGAGATGAACACATTCACTTGCGCTCCGCGCTCGCGCTGCAGGTTGAACTGAGGCGCCTGTACAGTGATCTGTCACCCCACATCAAAGCACGTCAAAATGGCATTTTCTGTTTAAACTTCATGATTTCGTGGACAGAATTTGAAGGATGACACTTTGTTTCTTATCGAAAGTAACAAAACGCAGAGCTTATTGCGGTTATTGGTGGTGAATATTGGTTGCAATGTAATGCTTCGGTACACACGTGCACCGTACGCAAGCCCTGTACATATAATATATATATATAAAAAGTATGTGAACCCCTTGCAGAATCTGTGAAAATGAGAATTATTTTAATAAAATAAGAGGGATAATAAAAAATGCATGTTTTGTGATGGTTGTTCATGAGTCTCTTGTTTGTCCTGAGCAGTTAAACTGAGCTCTGTTCTTCAGAAAAATCCTCCAGCTCCTGCAGATTCATCAGTTTTCAAGCATTTTTGCATATTTGAACCCTTTCCAGCAGTGACTGTAGGATTTTGAGAGCTGTGTTTTCATACTGAGGACAACTGAGGGACTCAACACAACTATTAAAAAAGGTTCAAACATTCACTGATGCTCCAGAAGGAAACAGGATGCATTAAGAGTAGGAGTGTGAAAACTTTTGAACAGGATGAAGATGTCACAATTTTTCTTATTTTGTTTAAATATCATTGTTTTTCATTTAGTACTGCCCTTCGGAACCAACAGAAGATACTTGCATGTTTCCCGGCAGAAAAATTAAGTACAATTTACCTTGATATTTGAATTCAAAAGTTTTCACCCCTCGGCTCTTAATGCGTCGTGTTTCCTTCTGGAGCATCAGTGAATGTTTGAACCTTTTTTAATAGTTGAGTTTGAGTCCCTCAATTGTCCTCAGTGTGAAAAGATGAATCTCAAAATCATACAGTCACTGCTGGAAAGGGTTCAAATATGCAAAAATGCTTGAAAACTGATGAATCTGCAGGACCTGGAGGAATTATCTGAAGAACAGAGCTCAGTTTAACTGCTCAGGACAAACAAGAGACTCATGAACAACCATCACAAAACAAAAAACAGTTGTAGATCATCAGGTAACCACACACAGTATTGAGAATCAATGGTTCACATACTTTTGAATGGGGTTATTTTAATAAATTCAGCTATTAAGTTATTATATATATATATATATATATATAAAGTAAACTGATACCAACCTTTTTAACGGAACATACAGAATGTGAAAATATTGGAAATGAGCATGCACAGGTAAATACTAAATGATATATATCCAACATAAACCACAAAAAAAAAAAAAAAAAAAGTTTAATATCATAGTAATATATAGTGCATAAATGCCGTTTTTTAATTAAGCTGAACGGCATTGTGGGAGATCATTTTGTTCAGATAACTGAGAGCAGGCATGTTGCATGCCTGATGGGATACATTCAAATCTCTGAATGCAGCACTCTCAGTACGTTCTGCTCGGCCTGCTGTTCATTTGCCGGAAAAGAAGCCAGACATGAAAACCTCTTTGAGCCCAGAGGAAATGCAGCTCAACCTCCAAAAAGAAAGAGGCCATGCCAATCTCAGCTGGGAGGCCTGAATCGATGCCAAGCTGGGACGGCACACGGTGGCTGGCATTTCAAGCTGGGGTCAAGTTCAGCTCATCAGCTGTGCATCTGAGGAGAGAGTCACTGGTTTACAGCTGCTATTTACCATCTGTACACTATAAGAAAACTTCCTTTCCTGATCATACAAAATGTCACAACATTCTTAGTAAACCAATTCTGGAGCACAACAATCCAAACAAGCCAATCAAAAAGACTCGAAAAAGTGAGATGTGAACATTCTGACCATGGAGTGTGAAAATGGAAGCATGCCACATGCAGCGATCTATGCTGAGGCTCAGTTCCAGCTGGTTTATGTTTATGCACTGCAGTTTCGCATGCCAAGCTGTGACGCTCTGCCTGTGTGCAAGAACGCTCTGGGCCAGAATATCACTGATTGAAGGAGCATTTGACTAGTCGACCACAACCAGCATTCGCTTGACGTAACCCGCCTGGGAACACAGGAACATGGGCGGACTGTCTCCAAAACCACTGCTAAAATAAGAGCAGATAGGCAGAAACCACAAAACAGTACCGTGTTTTACCCCATAATCCTCTCTAGCAAATGATCACGGTCAGGACCCCTTAATTCTTGCCAGAAATCCCCGCATTATTTCTCCAACCACAGCGACAGGGACAAACCACAGAGCCTTGGAGCAGAGATGCATCCTGACACACCACAGAGCTGGTATTTTGGAATCAGAATTGTGTCAGTGCTCCCTGTCACCACCTCACTGACCTCAGCATCTCTGGACACCCATTAATCCAAACACATTTGATTCATAAAGACGATCTGAGTCTCATCTCATCTGATCGAATAAAACCTCTTGGCTCGACTTCATCTCTCATTCCACTGCGCTTGTCACAACATTTAACTAGTTTAACAAATCACTTTTTTGAACGAGACATTACATCATTAAATGGAAACAGAGTAAATGCAATTGAGATTGTGCAACGTTTAAGCAGTACCATGACGGTCTGGATTGGAGGGCTGGGCTCCAAAAGAGCAAGAGCTGCTTTTGGAGTAAAAATGTCCAAGCTCGCCCTTTTCAAAAGCTTACACCTGTTGCAACTTCCCATTAGTGAGAGGGTGTTGTAATTTGTTTAATGTGTCACTGTAAAGCAGAGAAAGCCATTAACTTAATGCATCTCTTCACTCAGACCTGCAGTGCTGTGTTTGACTATGCAGGGAGACTGACCTTCTGCCTGCCCCTGGCGTAAGCAACGCCAGGGGCAGGCAGAAGGTAAGTCTCCCTGCACAGATCACATCCCTCTCCGCTCTGAAGACCACATCTCAGCCTGGTGACATATACACACATTCAGACATGCACATCCAGAATGCCAGCTCTGGTCACATGTGACAGAGATGACTTAACCCTTACAAACTGCCTTTTTAATGAAAAGAAGAGGCTAACATGCAGTACAAATTTATAGACTTGCACCAAAACAGGTATGGCCCATATAACGGTACATTAGCCTAAATGCGATTCGAAAAACGATGGGAACAGAGAGAGAATGAGAAGAGAGGCAGCGAGGGAGAGAATGGGAAGAACACGGCACTGCCACAGGAGATACGGCAGATGGGACCAAACATAAAAGCAATATTACAGTTTCTAGATCACTGACCTACATGTTGGTTAAATTACTTTTTTTTTTTTTCTCTGTCTCTTTCTCCATTTCCTTTTTTTGCTGGAAAGAAAAAATAAAGTTGGTTGGTGCTTGTTTTTCATACATCTCAGGAAATTGAGCCCCTGCATCCAGATCAGCCAAGTCCACTCGAGGAAATGGGATTTGACAAACATGAAGGTGTGACGGAGGTTTTTGAGGAACAATAATGAAAACTAACAAAAACTAAATTAAACCAAAAACTTTAGATATACAAAGATGGTCCACTCTTATTACTTATGAATGGGAACAAGAGCAACATGCAATTTGGTGAAATAAGTCTTGCCTTCTAAATAAAAAGAACCAATCTCCAATTGGTAAAGTCATTGCGTCACTGCAGCTTTCATTACACACTCCGGTTGCTATAGAAACATTCAGGGTTTTGAGACGCCAGCTTAGGCATTGGCTGGTCTAGCCTGAAAAATACGCTTTTTTAACACTATTTGAGCATAAGAAACAGCATTTATTGGGGTTGTGATGAGATCTTGTGCCACGAAATCTCACGAGATTAAAATGTGACAAGATTTATCATCGATGTGAAAAGCCGTCTCACGATATTGCAATGACATAGTGTGAGGGTGAAATTAGGATAAAATATGCCACAGTTACGTTTACATTACGCCTCCAATGTCATTTTGCTTTTTATAGAAATAAAAAGCTTTTAATTCAGTTCGATAACGGTAGCTTCAATCCCATCCAGCTCATCCAACATGAGCTACAGAGTCATATGTAGTGCAGCAGGAATCAGAGTTCACTGATCACAAGACGAGATGACTGACAAGACTGTGGCGGAGGATTCATTGCACAATAGAGCCTAAGCGTCTGGCAAACATCTTGTCTTGTAGAATGTGTGCTCAGCACCACTGCTACCTATTCACAGAGTATGCGGTCACGAAATCAAAAGTACAACATGAGCGTGGATTCAAACGTGAATTCAATAACCCGTATTTTGAAAGTGGTTCCCTGATGCGTGCAAACATCTCCCAATATGAAAGCTATCTTAAGGCTGGGTAGTGTAGTTGTAACCACCTCTTAGCTCTGTATCATGCTTGAAGAAAAATTTGATCTCTATTTGCACTCTGTATATTGAGAGAGAACTTTGATTATGGTTGCACTTATTGTTTGCACTTAATAAGACTAAGAGAAAACTTATTCAATTTTATTTATATTGTTTTTATTTCTACAATCAATTTATGGAAAGGTGTTCAGCTCATAAATCTTGTACAGTTCTAAGGTCTGAAGAGACTTGTGTGAAACCAGTCAGTTGAGATTGTGGCAAAACCTTTACAGTGCTTGAATATTGTTGTCTTTTACTGCATATGATAATTCATACTGAGAAAGTAGAACTGAAATGAAATTCATTACAAGATGATTAGTTAAAACAAACATTTCAAATGCACCTGTAGACTTTTTCTCATGTATTTCATCACTGGCGAGATGAGGATTTCTTAGAAATACTGTGTAAAAATCTCATCTCGTTCTCATGAACTCAGCCTCGTATCTTGTCTCGTCTCGTGAGCTAACTGTCGCATCAAACCCCTAGCATTTATAGGACACTTCATGTTGTATTTTGTTGCCGATATAAATATGTTAATTAAATTCAAGTTAGCAAACAGTTTTTGAGATTTCTGGATTCCCCCATTCAAGTAGTCAAATAGATGCCTGGAGGAACTGCAAATATGGCCGCCTAAGAAAAAGACTTTCCTTGAAGTGGACTTGGATTAAACTGAAAAGAAAAACTGAAAGTAAAAAAAAAAAAGAAAAGAAAAAAAAATTAAACATCCAAAATGATAATAACTAGTTCAGACTAGTTCAGGCTGTGATTTCAGTCATTTTGTGTCTAAGTATTAAATAAAACACAGTGAACACATGTCAGCAGAGCATTAATATATCTGAGGGAAGCTGCCTCCAAAATTATGGTTCAAAATGCCAGTTTGGGCTAATGTGAGGTACTGGTGGTGTGAGATTGCTCTGAAACATGTGGAGATCAGCACAAGCATTTGAGTGCTATAGGCATGAATAGTACTTGCAGCTCTCTAGATTAAGGCCAATGCCAAAACAACCATATAACCATTACATAAAGCACACTACATTCCTGAATAAGTGCTGGAGGCAAAATAGCAGATCACTGCTTTAAATGACATTACATGAATGTAAACTGCAGTGCCAATTACCGGAACGGAATTTGTTCTCTGTTTTGTAACCATGACTACAGAAAGACAGAGTTTCAGCAGTCTATAAAAAATAGCCTAGAGTCAAAAAAACAAACAAAACAAAACAAAAAAAACATTTGACACATTATTTGCTGTTGCTGTCTGCCTCCCTTCATTGCTTAGCTTTACCCTCTGGACTGTTGCTTTTATGTTTCCTCATTTTATTCATACTGACATTTCTTTTTCAGTGTCATTCTTTTAGTACCTGCCAGCCTGTTCAGAGTTGGATGAGTTTCCTGTTACTCAACTTTTGCTCTTAAATGTCAGAGATGCAAACCTCCATCAGTTATTTCCGTAGACAGCCTGTGCAATCAGGAGAGATAAGCCATTTTTATTTGTGTATTGGTAATTTACATTTTTGTGCAACCACAGAACATTTGCATTAGAGATGCTCATAACTAAATGTTTAACCGTTAACCGACAGTAAGAATTTTGACCGATTAATACTATCAGTTAAAAGGTTAAAAGTAATTAAAGTCATTCATATATAAATTTTAAATATTCTGAAAAAGTAAAAAAAAAAAAAAAAAAAAAAAACATAAAATTTAACTTTTGAGAGAGTGACAAAAAAAACAGGTTGCATACAAGTAGCATTGTATTATTACATTAATGTAAAATATGAACACTAAACAGTTATAGGCTATTTTAGTTCCCTTCACTCCACAACAAATCCTTTCACTTTAAAGGGTTAGTCCACCCAAAAATGAAAATTCTGTCATTTATTACTTACCCTCATGCCGTTCCACTCCTGTAAGACCTTCATTAATCTTCAGAACACAAATTAAAATATTTTAGTTGAAATCCGATGGCTCAGTGAGGCCTCCATAGGGAGCAATGACACTTCCTCTCTCAAGATCCATAAAGGTACTAAAAACATATTTAAATTGGTTCATGTGAGTACAGTGGTTCAATATTAATATTATATAAAGCGACAAGAATATTTTTGGAGCGCCAAAAAAAAACAATAATAATAACGAATTATTTAGTGATGGCCAATTTCAAAACACTGCTCCGAATCTTCCTGAATTTATATTGAACCGCTGTACTCACATGAACCGATTTAAATATGTTTTTAGTACCTTTATGAATCTTGAGAGAGGAAATGTCATTGCTCCCTATGGAAGCCTCACGGAGCCATCGGATTTCAACAAAAATATTTTAATTTGTGTTCTGAAGATTAATGAAGATCTTACAGGAGTGGAACGGCATGAGGGTAAGTAATAAATGACAGAATTTTCATTTTTGGGTGAACTAACCCTTTAATGGTATTCAGAACAGAACAAGAATGAAAAACATAAGTAGCCTATAAACATCAAGCCAAAACAAATTCATTTAAAGCAAAATTGAAACAGAAACCAGCGTTGGACTCACATATCCTACCTACATCTAAATGTTTCCATATTCGAAATGTATTTGAAAGCTTAAACTATTATTTTTTATATAAACCTAGGCTTTATACTTCACTCGTGTTCCAATATCCACGTAAAACATTGTCCTTCACATGTGCAAATATATGTTGGAATAGCAACAATATGGGAAGGTGGTCACGCTGAACGGCAAAGATTGTACTACAGACTATTTAAACTGAGCGTCGTAACTTTGTATATGTCTGGTTGACTATTTTTTGTTTTAATTATTATTTAATTATTTATTTTAGGCCTATTCAAAACAAAGGCGTAGCCTGATGATGCCAAGTTTAAGCGCGGAATCTTGGGACATGTGGTCTTCACCTCAACGGCTGGTGAAAAAGAATCGGGATAGGACTTAGGAAGAAATCATGTTCATGGAAGCGATTATTAACATTACTGTAGTATGGAGCAGAGCAAGACTGAGTATTGTGGGAGCTGAACGAGGCCACTGGAGCGACTGCGCAACACGCCGCGAACAGCGGGACTTTTATTATGCCCTAATCGTGAGTATGAGGTAACGCAGCTCTGTTTATCATTAGATACATTTGAGTGTGTTGAAAATGTTATAACGTTACTCTGTGCGTTCTCTCGGTGGCTGCTGTGAGACACTGCAGTAAGCTAGATTGATTTTAGAATATCATATTAAATGCTGCATGGCTTGTGTTGATAAATGGCATGCAATTCATTTTAAAACGTATTGTATGATGGAGAAAATGCTGTATTACTGTTACTAAAAATAAAGCTGCATCTGATCATGCTATGTTAGCTACTTCACAAAATAGTGTTTTCTCTGAGCCATGGTAAAGCATGGTACTCGCAAAAAAACAAACAAACAAAAAAAATCAAGAAAATTAGATTTAAACAATAGGACTAAATATTAAAGCGTCTTTGGTGTTTCCATGGTTTCTACAAAATAAAACTGGAAATGAGGATAACGCGGATATGACGCAATTGACTGGCGACTCTTCACACGTCCCGGAGCCTTGGTTAAAATTGCAATTTTCTCACGATTTACAAATAGTTGCAAACATTTGGGATATTGTAAGTACTCAAGTGAACAAAATATATAACACTGGCCTAGTGGTTTTTGGATATTTTACTGCAAAATTCTTATATTGCACCTTTAAAATAACATGTATTTCAAACAGGCAAATGTATTTCTAACAGGCAAAATGCCACATCTAGCATAAAAACCTCAGAATCAAAATCAGAAAGAGCTTTATTGCCAGGTATGTTTACACATATTAGGAATTTGTTTTAGTGACAGAAGCTCCACAGTGCGACAGAGTGACAGCGACAAGACACATAATAAAAATAATATACAAATTTACAAGATAGACAAAGTGCAAAAAAAGCAAAAAACAATATGTGCTGGATGTGAGCGGTCCAGAGTGATTTTCTTTGCCCTTTTTCTCACGCTGGATAAGTACAGTTCTTGGAGAGTGGGGAGGGTTGTACCAATGATTCGCTCAGCAGACCGGACTACCCTCTGTAGTCTTCAGAGGTCAGATTTGGTAGCTGAGCTGAACCAGACGGTAACATGAAACATGAAAATGTTAGTGCTGTAAAAGGTCAAATACATCCAATTAAATGTCTTCATCTTTTGTGGTCAAAACTGACTGCACCCACAGTGCATCTGATGATTTGCATGCAGAGTATGCAGCCTTAGAAATCGTGCTACAAATCACACAATTATTGTTCCTTAATACAAAATGTATGACTGCAGTCTAAGTGAAAGAGAGAGGGTATGCAGAAAGATGTTAAATGCCTCTGGGGCTACACCACTCTAAAAAGTTTAAGAAGGTCTATGGTTTCGAATCAACATCAGCCTCCATCAGCCACCATTAGACTAGACTGTTGACAGTGACCAGGTCAAAGAGACCTCATCTCCATCTGCAGAGGATTACAGAGGAGTTTTTTTTTTTTTTTTTTTTTTTTTTACAGAGAAGTTTAATCTCAGTGAGAGCACACACAATGGCTCTGAATCTAATGAATCTAACTGAATATAATGTTCGGATTTCTCTGCAAAGATGAGACACCCCATATTTTATTACCACATTAATCTGTTGCAGACGGTTTATTCATTTATAAACCCATTTTCCCCCTCCCTTTCTCTCTTTCAACTGCTCTAAGAAATTTATTAGAACTGGAAGCATTACAGCTCCAAACTGATAGACTCGAACAATAGCGCTCGAACACTCAATAACTTTGATGAAATGCTGAAACTGTGATTACCTTCTTAAAAGGTCACTGGAGTTTACGTAGTTCTGAAACGGTCCGAATACAATTACTCTGAGGTGAATCTGAGTTTGTCAAACACATTGCAAGCAAAAGTCCACGCATAATTAAAATCTCTATTCAGAAGCTGTGAGGAAGAGAAATAATAAATGTGTAAACATATTCAGTGGTCATAAAACAACTGATACAGGCTTTCACTCACAGCTGTTATAAATTTGTTTATAAGATGTGGAGCTTTTCAAATCAATAGCTGCAATTATTAAAGCTGCAATGTGCAATGACAAGTTTTTTTGTTTTTATGAATCCAATGTTGAAATATATATATAGATCCAAAATCCAAAAAAGAAAACACAATTATACATATATAAAATCAATAGTTTCAAATTGAAAACTGAAATTGGACAATAAAAATTTAAATGTAAGATAAATCGCTGATTCACATTGGCAAAAAAGACAGAACATGCCTTGTATGCACCATTTATGTTGCATGCAGCTTTTTAGCAATAAACCAAGAGATAGGATTTGGGGTACTACTAAATGGCCACACAATTAAGAAATGGATAAAAGCAGGAAGAGAGAATGTATAGCCTAGATAAAAATTATATTTATTATAAATATTGATAATAATATCGAATGTCATTCTTCATGGTTTGTGAATTTAGGTGATTCAGCCTTTTGGGGTCACAGTGGCTCAGAAGGTAGCACTGTTGCCTCACAGCAAGAAGGTCCCCGGTTCGAGTCCCAGCTGAGCCAGGTGTCCTTTCTATGTGGAGTTTGTATGTTCTCCTTGTGTCTGCATGGGTCTCCCTGTGTCTGCATGGGTTTCCAACACAATCCAAAAACATGCAGTATAGGTGAATTGAAGATACTAAATTATCCGTAGGTGTGAATGAGTCCCAATGTGAATGTGTGTCAGATACACATCATGTGTCACGGGTCTTGAAGTGACAGCAGCCTAACAAACCTGCTGCTGTCTGTCATTAATGTTAATCAAAGAACAAAAGATAAAAGAAAAACACTCACTGTTCTTGACTGAATACATTTTGTAGCTTTAATAAAGATTAATCTATGTATAATTTATAATTTATGCAGTGAAGACTGTGAAGTGTTTGATAACGTTTAAATAATTTCTGTATATTCCCTACCTGTTAGAGCTACCTAAAATCAAAACCACCGTTTAAAAGGTTACATGGGTCATAAAAATGAAAATAACTTTTTTGTGCATTTTAGCAAAGTAAGTAAAAATCTGAACTGGTCAGATTGGGCCAGTAGAAAAAAAATACTTAGTGTTGAGCCCTGATATAATAAAGGGCACTGGTTAAAAAAAAGTTTAAATAAAAATAAATTTAATTTAAATAAAGTTATATTTTTAAAGTCTATTGAATGTTAAAATTCATGGCTTTCAATTATACTATAATGCTGAATGGCTATAATTAATAGCTAAAATTGAGAAAAGGAAAAAATCAATTTCAGAGACAATCAGAAGCAGTCTCAGTGATACTGGCCTTAATTCATTAAAAACATGCCATTAAACAAATATTGATAAAATACTGCCTTTATGCTGTTTCAACATTAGGGATTTGGATTAAATGTGAAATTATTACAGAATTGTATTAAGTAAAAGGTGTGATTAATCATGATTAATTACTGAAATATGTGCGATTAATTAGTTATTTAGTTTTATCAATTGACAGCACTAATATATATTCAGACCATTTTTGACCCAGGGAAATCCCTGATATATGTGGATGTGTGTGTCAGCATGACAGACACATAATAAAAGTTGGAATGTATAAAGTTGAGCTGTGCTGAACTGACTGACTCAGATGTTCTGAGTCTTTAACAGAGCTGCAATGGTCTCCTTCATTTTCAATCAAACACAGAAGCTGCTTTGTCTACAGTGAGTGGGCAGCAAGAACAGCTCTCTGGAACAGATGACAGAGGACTGTGTGTCCAGTTTCTTTCCAGACTTGTCGCCTAGTTCACAGAGACGTGAGCCTTTTTGGTTTGACAGTTACCACACTTATCGTGGTTCTGTGGCCCTTTGGAGGCACACTGACGGCCAAGAAGCTCTAAAGAAGCCAATGTTAAACCTCTTTCTCATAATCTGGCCTGCATAACTGCAGCAGGAAGTGTTTGTGGCCACCACCACAGAGGGGCTCCATTAAATATAAATGAACAGCGCTCTAAGAGAAGGCAGAAGTGGAGACAGGGTAAACACAATGATCGTTATGCTGTTTGAACGAATCAAAGTAATCAAACATCTCTGGTAGTACAGGGTGAGTGTGCTGATGAGCAGTAATAGATCTGACCTCAGTTTGGCCACTGACACATCTCATTTTTCTCTCTTCACACGGGGACAGTGGAGCTGAGTGTTGATATTATAACGATAAACCACCTTGACCTCTAATCTGAATTCAATTCAGCAGCACAAATGCTTACGTCTCATATCTCTCAGTTGATGATTAATTTTGACTAGAAGTGTTACGGGAATCCACTGGGTTTTCAGCATGTATCGCCGAAAATTAAAAGAAAAAAAAAATTAAAAGATAAGATAAGATAAAGTTTTAAAATAAGAAAGTCACACTGCAAGACATAGTCACATTATGAGATTTAAAGCAAGATTATGAAATATAATGTTTTAGCAAAAATACAGCAAAACGGTAATATTGTGAAATATTATTATAATAAAAATATATATATATTTCAAAACATTTAAAATGTAAATTATTCCTGTGATGGAAATGCTGAATTTTCAGTAACAATTACTCAATGTCACATGATCCTTCAGAAATCCTTCTAATATGCTGATTTGCTGCTCAAGAAACATTTCTTATTATTATTCATTTTGAAAACAGTCAGGCTTGAAAACAGCATTGTTTGATGACTAGAAAGTTCAAAAGAACAGCATTTATTTCATTTTTTCTTTTTCAAATTTCTGAATCAATGTAAAAGTCTTTACTGTCACTTTTTTATCAGTTTGATGCATCCTAGCTGAATAAAAGCATTAATTTCTTAAAAACAAAGAAATCTTAAAAATCTCCAAACTCCAAACGATTCCAATAGTAGTACTGTACCTTTTTACTTTATTTAACAGGTAGAAAAAGTTTTCCATAATCTCCAGAATGATGGAAATTTTCAAAGCTTGGGAGACCTGGTCACGCTGATCAACTTTTTTTTCCATTTAGAAAAGACGTCAATGTGAGAGTTGGATGACATTTTCAACATCACAGGAAACAACTTTAAAACAAACTTTAAAGGTATACTATAAAACTTTTTTGTTCAAAATGTACAAAATTTATATAAGTGAGTACATCATGAATCCATCTTCCAAACAGTGTTTTTGTCTTATCCTGAATCACTACAGTACGCCAATAATAAGTGTTTATATTCTGACTATTTTAGACCGAGTGGGACGACAACCTCTGTGGAGTAGCCCAGTAGTTTTATTACATAGTGTACCTTTAAATTAGAAAAAGTTGTATGTGGGGGCATTTCTGTGTGGATGCAATGTGCTACACTAAGGGTGCTTTCACACTTGGTTTGATTGCCTGGACCGAACCAGAGTTTGATTACTCCCCCCTCCCCCTGCGCCCACTGGACTGTGTTCACATTATATTATTTGGGTCCGACCCGCGGTTCGTTTGCGTCATCAAACCAGCAGCTGTTTACTACGTTGCTTAGTAACGATGACACAGGAGAAGGTGGCAAAATGCATAACGTTGCTCTCCTCACTTTTATATTTTTGTTTTTGAACCGTTGGTTTTGTTCATAACGGCTCTTGCGTTTATCTGCCGCGAATGTTGAATGTTGAAGGTGAGCAGAAATGAGAAAAGCTACGCTACAGCTCTCTGTTTGCAGCACGTCAGTCATGCTCGTCGGGAAAGTGAGTGAAACACACACACACAAACACACATTTTTATAAAATTATATAGCATTAATAGCGGTTCAATTCCGCAATTTGGTACGTTTGCATTCATATCAGAAGCGAACTGTACCGGAGTTCACTTGAACCGCACCCCAGACCACACTTTTTAAGCGGACTCGGGTACGGTTCGCGGGTGCGCACCCGAGTTCAGAAGACCGTGTTCACATCATCCAAACGTACCGAACTCTGACGTCAATCGAACCCGGGTGCGCACCAAAAGTGCTAATGTGAAAGCACCCTTAGTGTCTTGGGGGAATGTGAAATGCACATCTCTCTCTGCGGGTCAAAAAGAAATTAAGCTCGCTAACTGTGGCTGAAATAGCCTGGGGCTGAGTTGGAGCTGTTAATTGAAGCCAGCCCTGAGATCTGCTTGAATACACTGACTTCATGGTCCAGTCAGGGGAGGGAAGAGGTGAACCCTGCTGGATGTGCTCATTTGCCCCGCACGCACACTGCCTAGGGACTCTGGGATTGGTAAAGAACAACTACACAGGCCACAAGGTAACCGCACAGCAGGATTAAACAAAATCAAACATCTGCCATTTGTTTGTTCATCAGCTCTTCTGTGAGGCCAGTATTCAGTTTGCCAGATTTTGATGAAATCAAAAAGGTAACCTATGCTGACCATCACTAACAAAACAACAAAAATATGATGAGAAAACAAAAAAAGTAACGCTGCAAGATATTAGCAATGCAACTTAGCTAATACTTCAGTATAAGCATAATATGCTATCATTTCAGAAGCTCAGTTTTTCACATTATATTTTATGACTAATCCTTTTTCGAAAATATTATACCACTGACATTTCTGTCAATTTTTATATTATCAACTAAAATGTAAAAACTACAACAAAACAAACAACTATACAGTCCTGCCTGCCTATCTTTTATAGAAATTATTATTATTAAATAGTTTGAAGTAGAAATAAAAAAATAAAAAAATAAAAATAAAAAACTGTACTTTTTGCATTCTAATAAATTAAATTAATTTTGCTTGTAAATGTCTCCTTGTATCCCTTTATTAAGGAAAAATACATTATTTTATACATTTTCATTGCGCTCATAAATGTTTATCTTAGGAGCATGTGTGCTCTTTGGGGGAAAAAAGTAAGCGTCAAGCACCGTACACCATAAGCCTGGTCTCCAACCAACACTCTGGAAACCATAGAGGTGATTCTGCTTTGTTCCCCATTGCAGTGGTGAGCTTGTCGAGATGTATTGGCTGGCATTTATTTGAGACCCTGCTTCTTTTTCTCCCACACCCACCCCACATGAATGTGGGAGGCCATAATCACCCCCTAACAAGCTTGGACAACAGCAAAGCTCAAGAGAACTTAGGAAGACAGCTGTTATGTTTCACTTTCACCTCAGGGGACCAGAGAGTGTTGTTTTGTGCATGTGACTGTATAAGAAGTGTTGTTCTTTCCAACATAAAAACTTAATAAAATAATTTAACGTGAGAGGATCTCAAAGTTGGAGTGTTGGGTCCCTTTGGCATTACAAAAGTTTTCTGCTTGGTCAGTTCATTCAACTCAAGTATGACAAGGCAAGCTGCAGACAAATCATGTTTATATTACTATTTCTGTTCAATTTAAACCTTCATGTGTCTCTATTCGCTCTTTAAAGCATTATTCTACAGATAAAAAAAATCATAAATAGTACAGAACACAAACAAGCATCCATAATTAGATTTAAACTAATCTTAATCTTAATAAACTATGTTGCACATTTCCAATCTGAATGTTTACCCCAAATAAACTGTAATAAATCAAAAAGATCCCAAACAAATTTGCATTCTAATTTTTTTTCTGACCAAGTTGCAGCAGAGCTGCAGTTAAGGGAAACTTGTCTATGTCTAAAATAAATCAAACCAAGTAAAATTATATCGGTCCGTGCAATTTCTAGCCACTGTGAGTCAGTGACATTTGCTCATGCTAGAGTGAATGAAACCAGGATCCATCTAAATGCTGCTTGGAGAGAAAAAGGTTAGAGGTTTAGAAATGAATGACTGAATTACAGGCTACGAGAAAAAAAATCCTTATCCAGTCCAATCAATCTCACAACGCTCAGACTTTTTATAGGGCCGCCTCTTTTTCTCTGAAGTCTCCTTTGAGAAAAGACTTCCTGTGGACCTATCATTTCTACATTTCACTCGTCTGTATAATTTTTTTTTTACTCTTCCATCACAGACACAGAAAAAGTAATTTAGTGAAGAAATACAACTCACATAGGCCAGAGGGAAGATAAAGACGCTTCCTTTTCTACACTCTAGGGCAGAGAGGAATTATGGGATGGCTAGGTGTGACAGAAGCTCATCTGCAGTCTAGATGGAGTGCATAATGCTGGCCAGAGAGAGTATTCCAAAAAGACTTTTAAAAAACCATCTGTCACTACATGCAGCATGTTTACAGCAAATATTATCACACATACAAGCTGCACTGAGGCTATTAAACATCAGATGACAATTAAAACATTTATTTATTTATTTATTTATTCAAGCTCAAGCCAGTGGCATGACGGACGGGCACGCAATAACCCCCTATCTCAGGGTTGCGCCAATAGATGACAATATCATGTATCGACAATAGCCAGAGATATCATCAAAAGCATCAGCTATTGGCCATATCAAGAAGATTTTGCATGCCCAATTAATGTTGTAACTATTGTTATTATTATTAGGCTACTTTTATTAAATTAATATTAAACTTAATTTGCCCCTTAATAATTTCATAGCACATCACCACATAACTGATGTGCTGCAAGGATAATAAAAGATTAGATTACTCCTCATTTCAAAAACATAAAATACTTCTTTATATATCATTATCGACATGTTAAAGTAGATTCAGCTCTCATCATCTCTAAAAGAATATGCGTTAATACAGGGTCAGATGCCAAAAGGTCAGTCAGTTTATATCTTCACTTTCAGTAATGTGAATAATTGACTAGGGTTTGAGTCTTCTTCACCGGCATAACTGTAGTGCAAAGCTTGCGCATTACTTGCATGATAACCACTAAAAAAATATTTCCAATATTCCGGCATGACAATTTTCTTTATCAATCGCTCGCAAAATGATGGGCAACAATTCACGTTTCACATGTGTAATTTCCTGTGATAATAAAATTAAAAGCACAATATGTAAGATTTTTGGATTAAAATATCCAAAAAAAACCCAAAAAAAACCCCACTATAAATCTTTATCCAAACACTTTATCCAAAAAAAAAACAAAACACTATAACAGTGTTATACGTTTTGTTGACTGTACTTATGTTATATGTCGCCTATCACTAACGTCATCATTTTGTAGAAACTATGAAAACACCAAAGACGCTTTAATATATTACATGCTTTATTAGAGAAGGGAACAACTCTTTGGTTACATTTATAGACGGAAAACGAATTATTGTTATCTAGCTCAACATGTTTAGTTTTATTGCATGTTTTTGTTAACCATGCCTCTGAGAAAAACACTATTTTGTCAAGTGGCTAACATCGCGCAATCAGATGTAGCTTTATTTTTTAGTAACAGTAATACAGCATTTTCTCCATCATACATACCCCTAGTTTCACAGACAAGGCTTAAGCTAGTCCTAGACTAAAATGTATGTTTGAGCTGTTTTAACTGAAAGTAACTTGCACTGACATATCTTAATATATATGACACTGCCATTGTTTTGTCTCAAGATCCACAGCAGTTATGTTTTTTTTCTAGGGTATGTTTATAAAAGCTACTTAAATACCCTAATTGAAATAAGGCTTAATCCTGGATTAGCCTAAACCGTCTATGAAACCGTCCCAATATGTTTTAAAATTAATTGCATGCCGTTTATCAACACAAGCCAGAGCATTTATTAATATGATATTCTAATATCGATCTAGCTTACTGCAGTGTCCAAAAAGTGTCTCATAGCAGCCGCCAAGCAAATGCTCAGTGTACCGTCATAACATCATTTTCAACACACTCAAATGTATCCAATATGATACAACAGCGCTGCTTTACCTTACATACGCTTGACTGGAAGAAGCGTAAGCGGTAACTGCAGCATAATAAAAGTTCTGCTGCTGTTAAGCCGTGTGCCACACATGTCTCTCATTAGCAATCGCTCCAGCGGCCTCGTTTCTGCTCTCACAGCACTCGGTCCTGCTGTGCTTCATACTACAGTAACGTTAATAATCTCATCCATGAACATGATTACTGCCCGAGTACCGTCCCGATTCTCTTCTACCGGCTGTGAGGTGAAGACATCAACTCTCAAGAGTCTGCGCTCAATCTCAGCGTCAGCAAGCTATGCCTCTGTTTTGAATAGGTGACCTCTAGTGGCGAAATTTTACATGGTGTGTCTTTAAGTAAATTATTAATTAATGAGTAAATAAACAAGTAGGCTAAATTACCCCACCCAAGGGGGGCCTTGGATTTGCGGTTCGCAGGGAGCCTCTCGGATTTGTGCAACGCCATTGGCTCAAGCCAATCAAGCAATATCTAGATGTAACTAAAAAAATGCAGAATAAGTTTAAATTTTAAAGCTGTGTATTTGTATGCATGTAAGTGAAGATTGATTTAGTGTGCCTGTGCCCCCACAAGGGACGAGGAAATAGCTTTTGAATTTCGATCCATTAGGCGAGCTTTTGTCTGGCAAGGTAACTACTCTAATTAATTACATTAACACAACAAACTTCATTAACAAGGCTGCCACTCCAGCCCTCAAACCCACAGCTGTGACACTGTGCAGAAGCTCATCTGACACATACAGAACATCAATGGCATTACATAATAACATTAGCATGATGAATGAAAAGGATTCAAGGAGATGTAATCTGTGATTATTGATGTATAAATCTTATCCAATATTACACCATCTAATCAAATACATCTTGCTTTTCTTGGACTAATTTTTAAAAGTTTTTTTTTTTTTTAGATTTAAATTTTTATTGTAACAAGAAATTAATGCCAATGCACATCCTTTTTAAACAGCCAATAGCCTTCAGTGCATATCACAACCTAAAAAAAAACAAACAAATCAGCGCCTCCTTTCCAACCAAGTTATGTTTTGAAAAGGAAATCAATTACTTAATGAGAAATACTGTATATACAATGAATACAATAAAAAAAAATAATTATTGCATATTTAGAATTTTATAATGGACTAAATAAAAGAAAACTTTTATATTAAAAAAGTTCATGGTTTTGTATAAAAGTCCTTAGACCCTTTATTGTGGGGTGGCATTCTTAAATCGGTAAACACAACACTGGAACAACATTGGGTGGAGCACTTAATCACTGAACCTATAGACTCAACTCCCTGGTGAAGGTGTTTACTTCAGAGTTCAGCCCTTCTCCTGAACACTGATATTTAAGGACGGGACAGAGAGCACAGAGTAAACAGATCAATACGCCACTCTGGTATCAGTGCTACAGTCAGCTGAAAGCAAGCTTGAGCCTTATTATGTATTCACAGCTTCTCTGATTTAAATGAGCTTCCTCATTAGCCGATGAGGAGTTGGAGAGGGACAGCCCGTGGGAGGGCGGTATGTGTGGTGATGGGCTCTGAGTGCTGGTGGGCTCAGATCAGGCCCTGATCGATGGTGGCTGAGCGCAGAGCCAAGCTGCTTCCACTGTGCAGAACAGTGATTAGCCAGTGTGGAGGACTGGAGCTCATTGATTCCGTGGATCTGCTCCTTCTCTGATAACAATAGCTGGGTATTTCATTATGAAGGGGAGGCATTGGATTGGGATTTGGGAGGAAGTAAATGGATCAATCAGGCAGTTTTTCCGAACAACATGAGGAGCCATGTAAGGCCGTAATTTTTGGCAGTTCAGTCTTAAAAGTGTTTGATGCACTATAAGGAAAAAAAAAAGAAAAAAAAAAAAAAGGAAAATGCTCATGAAACTAAATTATGGAGAAAGAAAAAAAAAGCACAAAAAATAAATACATTACTTAATAGTGTAATAGTACACAGACAGTTGAGAGGTCTTCTAATTCACCCTCTGTGAAAGACGGTCAACTATACCATTACAGATGCGTCTAAAGCAGCATGGCACGTAGCCATGACCCACAGCGCTGCCTTTGCTCAAGGGCACAGTTTTCATGGAAATTACAGATTTAACGCATAAAGACATTGATCAATCAATCCATAATCTCATTGACCCAAACCTTATGGCATGCCCAGGAAAAAAACAATTGTGCCTAAATTGCAGTTTAATCTGATGGGGTCAATTTGATTAAATATGATCCCATGGCAATGTATTATGATCTGTTTGAGCCAACAATGTGCCTTGGAACAGCTGGGCTTTCAACCAGAGTACTGATTGATTGGTGTATTGCGCTACTGCCTTCAACCACAAATAGAAGCCAATAGCTTCAATGTCTCGTATGATTTGCAAATGTCCTAATATCTACTGTTATTTCTAGCCATCAACACATTAGGATTAACAATGATTTCATTTTGTTGATTTCATTTTTGTTTGTTTGTTTGTTTGTTTGTTTTTTTGACAACCGATAGCACAGGCTACTCAATGGCCATTTACACACTAAGTTTCAGGAGTGACAACCACGTTTAAATGCGGGAGTGAATCCCCTAATTTCCTAATTATGAATCCCCATAAAAGAACACGACTCGCTCTCGAAACTGTGATGACTGACAGCTTGGAAACCATGGCAATGTTCTGGTGTCATCGTGCTTATACTTCAATGAGTGCTAGACATCACTTCCGTTGTCAGAGCGCGATCAGACCTCACTAAGCGAATGCTGAACGCAGTTGGACATGGCGTTTTAGAGGTGAAAAAATGATATTAATACTGTACGGTTTCTCGCACAATTTCTTTACTTGCTGTTTACGTTCACATACATAACTGTGTTTTAGGGCTGAACGATTATGACAAAAATCATAATTGTCGATTATTCCCTTAAATTGTAATTGCGATTATTAATTACGATTATCACAATTTACATTGAATGATGTTTTGAATAGCTTTATACCAGTGGTCGCCAACCCGTCGATCGCGATCGACAGGTCGATATTTATCACTGTTCCAGTAGCTCGCGAAAATAACAGAAATATGAGTAGGAAAATACATTACATTTATAGCAGATGTGAATTTCGCGTCATGAGAGGGGCTCTCCCGCTCCTTTATGTGTTACGCGCGTCAAACGCCCGAAACGCTCAATTCGCGCGAATCGTGCCGCAGGATGTCTATTCGCGTCTTTGCATTGACTTAACATGTAAATCACTGGACGTCAGTTAGCAATCACAATTACCTTGGTGTTACGGCACACATCAAATCTTCTTCCTGAAGCACTTTTGAGTTTATTTCCTTAGCATATTAGGTCATATTGTTGATTGTTATGGCCATTATTCGAAAAGTGAAAATAATAATAAAAGAGTTTTTGAACATTTATCTCACTAATGCTGATTATACATAGATTCATTTTTAACTGAAATATTTAATACTTTCACAGCAAAAATTATGTATGCGATTAATTTAGATTAATTAATCACAGAGTATGTAATTAATTAGATTAAAATATTTAATCGATTGACAGCCCTAATATATATATAGTCACGCTCATGTGATATTGCAGTTCTTCATCATCATGAAAGTTTATTATCTGCATGCCATATCAGTCTAAACTTCTGATATAGATATATATATATAAACTTCTAAACTTCTGAGATAGATATATATATATAAACTTCTAAACTTCTGAGATAGATATATATATATATATCTCAGAAGTTTAGACTGATATGGCATGCAGATAATAAACTTTCATGATGATGAAGAACTGCAATATCACATGAGCGTGACTGTGATAGAGATGATAATAAAAACCAAACAGATGTTTTGTTTTTTGCAGAGTATCCAAGGCACAATATGTAGGCTCTGGTCTCTTCAGGAAAGCAGGGTGGGGAGCAGCAGCTCATTTGCATTTAAAGATACAAAAACAGCATGTTTTTGCTTCCACTCAAAAATGGACTTTTACAACATGGTATAATAAATAATCTGTGGGGTATTGTGAGCTGAAACTTCACAGACACATTCTGGGGACACCTGAGACTTAAATAACATCTTGTAAAAAGGGACATAATTGGTCCACTTTAATCTAAATGGTAACCAAGTAAGCAGTCTGGAGGGACAGAGCACAGTTGAGGATGCCAGAGGCCATTTGAGCCTAAACTGAATCTACAGATTGCCATTTTGGAGATGTCATTTGCCCAAAGGCGTTAAACCCTTGAACTCTCCCTACAGATCTGCTCAGAGAGAACCAGCAGGTCCTAAGCGGGTACAGAGCAATGATTAGAGGCCCTCTTCGAGGACTCCACCCTGCTGAGCATATCTCTCTTCATCTCCCTCTCTCTGCCTCTGCTACACATGGCAGAAAAAGTGTAGCCCCGAGGCGAGTGCTTTCTCCAAACCTGTGGTGAATGTTAATGCAGTCCCTCTACAAGTTTTGCCGTTCCCATCTCTCAAACTGTCATCGCAGTGGAAGCAGAAGGGTTGTGCACTGTATAATTCCACTGATGGGCTGAGAACATTGACATAGCACCCTTTTAATATTTCCTGCTGAACATAAAAAGCCAAAGGATAACAGAGAGCAGATAGATAACTACATTTGCAGCCTCAGAAAGAATCATCTTCTCTGATTATAAAGGAGACACTTGTGTCTTTTTTATGTCAGTGCTTCTGAGGATTTGAAAGTACTTCAAGGCCCAATTGGGTACTTGGTTTGATACTCAGCACAGCCTGTTTATCTGAATAACTGTATGTATCCAAGACCTAGAGGAATGAGGAAAAAGAGAAATACAGATTTTTTGATTAATCTTCATTTGAACAATCAAGATTGATCTTTTACTCTCTTCCTATTTTCAGATGCACGTTCTTGCTCTCTGCTGAACTAACTCATTCAACTGCATAGTTTTAGTCACAAACAAATGACTCTAATGAACTGGTTCATTTTAGTGAGTCAAAAAATAAAGTTCAACCAGTGAAGTCAGATTGATTCTTATGAACATGCTCTCTTTACTGTATCCAAAACAAAGTGCCACAAGTGTAGTCCGATTCATGAGCAAATAACTTTGAACAGGTTCTTTTTAGTGAACGGCACTAAATGGCATGACCAAATACTAAATGGCATTACCAGTTTGAATAAGTCTGGAACTGTAATTTATAAGAATTATCTTATAATTATAATATTAATATAATTTACAGAATTATCAAGCAGAGAATTTATTTCATATGTGAGCAAAATGGACATTTGAGAGCTTATGAACCTGAACCAAATCCAATCAAATTATTAATTCTGTATCGATATCCATCCATAGTTTGCCTGACACTTTTTCATATTTCAGGTCTCTGAGCGGTTTGGCCTGAGTGAAGAACAGCTTTAACCAGTATTTCCCATACATTGACTAGACTGTGGCGGCCCGCCACATTCTAATTTGTCCCGCCACAGTCTCAGAATGAAACGGAAATTAGGTTTGTCGCGATATATAAATTACCGTCTGATAATTGCGCTCTTTTATATGGCAAAAGTGGGAGACATAGAGCAAAATAAGTAGACTAGCACCAATTAAGTTTTCGTGCACTATATTCAAAGTCATCTGAAGCCATTTCATAGCTTCATGTGAGGGACAGAAGAAATATCGATAAGTTCACGGTCAGAAACTCGTCTTCCCTCCGCTACAGCTGTCAATCATTCAGCACTCAAACAGCGCGTCGCGTTCGGTAACGACAGTCAGCACGGTAAAACTCTCAAATATGATATATTCCCATTATAATACTTGATATGTAGATAAAGGGCTGTGGATTTGCATAAAATGACTTTATCTTGCTGGAGTTTATTGCTGTTTCTGAACGATGTCATCATACACTACAGGATGTCTGTTAGATCGCACAACACAAGGACTATGAATTCATGTCACACGCAGAATAACTGGAATTTAAAAATGAAAGAAAAATATGATTAATAAACTGTTAGATACAGTCAGATGTACACAGGGATTCTCTTTGTACCGTGAACTTTTCAATGCGCAGCACAACTGCGCGCTCTGACTCGATATTGCTTCGAGCGCATCATTCTGCACCCGGGATGCGCATTAGTGGTTTTTTGCTGCTGTTTTGAAGCGTTTTATATTATCATGGTTTTGCACACTGAAAGATTATTAATAGCCTATTTTGTTCTGTCATATCTATAGCTTGTTGCCCCATTAAAAAGCTGCACAATACATTTAAAATAAGCGCCTTTTAATGTTACATTAATATAAATACATTTAATTATTTACATATAAATCTAACATAAATCGTTTTTTCATTTCAGAATACAAATAGTAATTTTAAACTTTTCATTAACATTTGGATTTATAACATTACTGTGCAAAGTTTTTAGGCTAGAATATTTTTTGCTGCTGAATTATATACTCGCCTAGTTTACTTATTTATTTATTGGTCAGCTTATGAATATATTTTTATTCATTTGTTATTTTTCTCTATAATGAGATGGTGTGTTTAGTGCATTCTGGATTGGTTAACAAATCAAAGATACAGGCTCCCACTAATGAATTAATTCAACAAAGGTAACCTCTTTTGCTACTTATTTTTAATGGTTTAAATGTGTACTCTACATGTTTGACCACTTATGAACTATCATTTAGCCTACTATATGTTGTGTACGTGACTAATGTGCCCCACCATCACCAATAAATAAATTACTTTTAGAGCACAAAATTGTTTACTAGAGAACAAATTTCTTTATTGATCTAGTCACGTAATTTTGCTCTCAGAATACACCAGATTTATGCATTTAAATTTAAAATGTACAAAATTTTCCTACGGAGGGGCATGCCCGATGTGTGGTGTCCACCCATGTGTCCAACCGATGTCCACCCACCACAGTCTCACAAAATCCTGTGGGAAAAACTGTTTAACATAAGGCAAAATTACAGAGTTAGGGGCCATTCACACAGAACGTGTCTTTGCATCTGGTTTAAAAAAAAAAAAGCGCAGTGTAGAACGCGAGGGTCTCGAGACACGCTTTTGAGGCGTGATGCAATAACAACAACAACAGAAATAATAGAAATAGGCAAACAGCAGAATTGATAGAAACGAGTTTTGACATGGAAAAAAAGAAAATACGATAATAATGAGCGCCTCCTCTGCCATTTTGCCGTCAAATAAAACCGTTGTCTTGCCAACTTGCTACTGTAAACAGAGGCTTGCAACGCTTGCCCCGCCTCCGGGTTCTTCTGATTGGTCCACTGTTTTGGAACTGATACTGATGAGCGGTGCTGCGTGTAAAAGTTGAAATTCTTTTAACTTGACACGGCGTCTTAAAAACGTGGTGCTCATGTGCGAGGCGCTGCAAAAGATGCGAGATGCGACCGTAACAGTCATGCACGTCCACCAAGCGCATGTGTCCCACAAAATTTAAATCAACATATTGTTTTATATAAATGATTAGGCAGGATAATTTTGAAGCAAAAATTCTTGTCTACAACCTTCAATACCCAGAAGTCTTGTGAACACATATGTAATATTTGTCCTTATTTCAGTGACTTAAGTTTTTTGCTTTTTGAATAACCACGCATAAACATTATTCCTTCAAAAATACAAACATGTACATACATGTTGCTCACATATCATGGTAGCCTAGTTCGTGCTGAATACAGTGTAATGACACCTTTTCCATTAATATGTTTATAAACAACTGAAAAGAGGTCCCAAATCAGCCTCAGACTCCAGAGAGTTAAACCAAACAACCAGAAGGAAAAGCTGGAAGCATCTTCTCTCATGGCTCCATCACATTAACCTCTTTACGAGAGAGGCAGCAAGTCTTTTTTGCTAGCAAATGACTCGTACCCATAAGAGCCTCCATGCTACATTACACATGTGATTCCAACTGTGCAGATTTGGTGAAGATGGTAAATGAGCTCTGTTGATCTTAACTGGTCAAATAGATTTGTGACACTGATGTGTTATCATCTGTGCATCTTGAGCCCTTCCTAATCCTAGCACATTACAGAGGGTGACGGGTGATCATGCCACACCCTACAGCAATTTGAATTAGAATTTTAATTGCAATGACAGGAAGAGGAATTAGCTGAATTGTAATTCAGTAAATGCATTTTAGGAAAAATCTCTCACAATAAAGTCTATACATTTTCAAATTTCCTGTCAAATGTCTTCCTGTCATATAGAACTTTGCTGTTCAATTTAAAAGTTACAGTTACAGTATACAAATTTCTATAAATTTCAAATCATTTTAATTCAATGCCCAGACGTTCAATTTGAATTGCAATTTTGCATCCTGTTTACTACCTCAATTCAAATTCAATTCCAATACAGAAACTGAATTGGAACTTAAAAGCCATTCTCAACTGAACTGTGCACAATACTGCGAGACTGATGTTTTGAGAGTTTTCGGGCTCAAAAAATGCAAAGGAAAATTGGTTTACGAAATATTATTGAACAAATAACAACCCTTTTTCTTTCACAGTCACATTCAATAACTGTAATTTTGCAAAAGTCAGAGAACTTTCACAGCACTGACCGGCAAAAACACCTCTCTTCTCAAGACAAACCTGGAAAATGACAAAGGAGAATCAAGGTGCTTGACAGAGAAAGATGCATAGGTATGCAAAATTGCATGTTATCTTGGTCATCTATCTGCAAGTTTTTCCACTTTTCAATAAATGTCCATTTATCCAGCCACCGCTGGGATGCCAATCAATCCAGTCATCAAAACAATCCTAGCCCAGTCCCAGAATTGCATTGCAGCCATTTGGAGCTGCCACTTACTCACAAGCCTCACATGCCTGTTCCTCCACTCCATCCCAGCTGAAAAGAGGGACATGACCTTTGTATAATCAGATACATAATGAGGGGCAGGGGAAAGAGAGACAGAATAGTACAGTTTGACAATCCATAACATAACCTCCCTGATGATATTGACTGCAGTATAGCTATGGTAACACTAATACTATTACTACTGCTGACATGTGACTCACAGTCAATATACTTTCCAACAAAAGCATCATATGCTGTTTTGACCTCTACATGAAAAGCATTGCAGATGCGATAGATGGGCAACTTCACAAGGTTTCTAGGTCATAAATCAGCAAGTGCACAACAGTTAAAATGGAGAAATCAAATGAAGAGAATGTGTATTTGAGCTTAGAACATTAACAACATATTTTTATACTTATCTAAAGCAATTTGCTAAATGAAGAATATAACAAAGTGATTGATTACAGTTATTCAATGCAACTCTTAAAGGATTAGTCCACTTTTAAATACAATTTCCTTATAATTTACTCACCCCCATGTCATCCAAGATGTCTGTCTTTCTTTAGTCGAAAAGAAATGAAGGTTTTTGATGAAAACATTCCAGGATTATTCTCCTTATAGTGGACTTCAATGGCCTCCAAACAGTTGAAGGTCAAAATTACAGTTTCAGTGCAGCTTCAAAGGGCTTTAAATTATACCAGACGAGGAATAAGGGTCTTATCTAGTGAAACGATCGGTCATTTTTGAAAAAAAAAAATACAACTGTATATGCTTTATAAACACAAATGAATGGCTTGCACATGCTTCCGCTTTCCGTATTCCTCAAAACGCTTAAGCCGTATGTCCTAAGCCTTCCCTATTCTACTTACGGAGAAAAAAAAAAAAAACGAAACTGGCGCAACTGTAAATAAATCACAACTGGTTTGTTCCGTAAGATGAATAGGGAATTTCTTATTTATTATTGTTCAATAATATTTCGTAAACCAATTTTCCTTTGATGCACCAATGTTTTGAGGGTTTTCGTGTCAGTCTCACAGTATTGTGCACAATTCAGTTGAATTCAGAATGTTTTTTTAAGTTCCAATTCAGTACAACCAATACTGTACCTGAATTTGAATTCCAAGATGACAAATGTTAAGAATAAACAGACAGAACAAAATACATAATGCTAGAACATTAGAATGACAGACAGACAGAATGACATATAAAACATTAGAACAACAAAAAGACAAACAGAACGTTAGAACGACGGACACACAGAACATAGAATTTTAGAATGACAGACAGACAGAATGAAAAAATTGATTGTAAAAAAACACAGAGATATGTTATAATAAATAAATAAATAAATAAATAAATAAATAAAAAAAGTGACAGCAGCTGAAAAGCCATTGGATGTAACAAGACACTATACCATGACTGAAGGACGGATATCTGCTGCAAATGTTGGATGAGATGCCAAACTAATCCCTTAATGACATTGTAAAGATCTTCACCAATATTAAAATTGAAGTGAAGGTGAAGAGGCACATTTCAAGCCTTGGTGACAAAGACAGGAGTGAGGGATGATGTTAGATTTTACAAGCCCCAATTTTTCAGATGTTAAATCATCCGTTGAAATGATTTCATTAAATGCCCTTCATTTCCCATTAATTGCTTTAATAAGAAAAATATGAGTGAGGCACTGGCTGTGAAGTGAGAAGCTTGGTTCAATTTGTGTAATGACTTTCACGTGTCTCATCTCTCCTTTGAAATCAGAGGACTCCAAAATTTGAAACTCTCTTTCTTAAGATTAAATACTGAAACAGTGGAAGCTAAAGAGATGGAGTCTTTCAAAGCAATCTCCTGGGAAAACCTTTTTGTCATTTTAACTCCGTGTCCACACAGATCTTTCCAAATAATTAAACTTTCCTTGGTGTGAAACATTTCTTTGGCAAACCATGAGTGAATCAGCTGGAAATGTGTTGTGAGTAAAACTGAATTTGGCATCCCTGACATCAACTGCGGACTCCAGGTGGGTTACACTGCCTAAAAACCTGGGGGCTGTGCTATCCAAGTTTTTTTTTTTTTTTTTATCTTTAATCAGACCTTGCCTTGTCAGAAATCCAGTTAGTCATGGGAAATCAAGAGCTGAAGCCTTGATAAAATTGATAGAACTGTATCAAAAGAAAAGCCAGCATCGCTAATCCGATCCTATTAGCTCAAACCACCAGAGCCACAGTGACAAATTGTTGGTCATTGCTCAGTGTAGAGAGCAGCAGAGGGTTTCACGGACTGGCGGAGCTGGAGTGCGAACCAGCATGGCCAATAAAGGTTGATGACGTGTCCCCTGACCACAGATAATATTGATTTAAATTCATCTCTCAAACATAGACTGACAGAACTGCACTCACTGCACTCACTGCACCTCACATGTTCACATGGATCGATGCATCTACAGTAGGTGTTATAGAACAAAGTGAAAGACATAGAAATAAAGAGGCAAAAAAATAAGCAGTGAGTGGGAGGAGGGCTGTGGGAGCTAAATAATGCAGAGAGAGGAGCTTTAATTTCCACCAGAACCATTTAAACACTCTAAAAAGAAAAATGCTAATATTTATTAAGGTTATACGCATGAACATTTGTTAATGAAACAGCTAACATAAAATAACAATGAACAATACTTTTGCAGCCTTTATTAATCTTGGTTAATTTCTACATATGCTTATACATTTTTAACATATTGTTTTCAAAGAAGTCAACTGTAATATTGTAAAATATTATTACAATTTGAAATACATTTTTTTAAATGTTGATTCTAATCATTCCAGTATGCTGATTTGGTGTTTAAAAGCATTTTTTATCATTATCGATGAAAAAACAGCTGCTTACATTTGTTTAATTTTTTTTATTTGTTTGTTGTCAAGATTGTTTGATCAATATAAAGAGCAAAAGAACAGCATTTATTTAAAATAGACATTTTGTCTTTACTGTTACTTTTGGTAAATTTAATTCATCCTTTCTAAAAAAACATAAAACAAACTGTAATTTCTTTCGAAATCCCAAACTGTGTACTCTCAATATAGCATGACTACTGAGACCTCATAGCTTATCCCTTCTTAATAAAGAGTGATAATTGTAAATAAATAAAATAATGCATGAACTACTTTTATGGCTCTATGTACTTTTTGGAGCTTTGGAGCAAAGGTTACCATCCATTTTTGTCTTTTATTAATTTTAGGTAAATTCTCTCTTTAAATTCTGTTTTCAAATATAGGTTCTTTAGCTGTTATCTGAAGGTCATCACAGGAGGCAGGCAACAAACCCGCAGCATGCATGAGCAGTGGCGTGTGGTCCAGCTGAAGTCCTCTCAATCTCACCTCAAAGTTCTCCTTCATTTCTTCTTCTGCTCCTTGTATTTTCACTCTACACATCCCAGCTGTCTTCCATCATCTCTACAACCTCCTTTTTGCCTCATTCTGTTATCTTTTCTCTCACCTGAGAGAGAGGAAGATGAATGAGCTCATCCTGGCTGCATACAGAATGCTGGCACGCACCCACAGCAATTGGAAAGTAAGTGAGCGCATTTGATAATGTAGTAGACACACACTCTGTCCGATAACAGCTAATTTATGTCCAGTAATGCAGTGTTTCCACAAGGCACAGAAAACTCATCGACTCTAATGGGACGGTCACCTACAGGTGTCCATGATGACTGTGGAGGCCAAAGCTGCTGAGGTCAAAGTGAAGGGCAAGTGATCCTGGCGGTTACTGTAATGAAGCCTTGCACATGTTCTCCCTTAGATTGAGAAATACAAGTATTTTCATGCACAAACACTTGCACATACACCATTAAACATAGTAAAACATGCCACAAATAACAACTTCAGCTTTCTGCTCCAAGGCAAACACAGGAGGGAGTCAACCCACCTACACACACAGACACACACAATCTGCTAGTACTGACACCAGTGAGTGCACTCAACTCCAGCTGAATTGTTGATCCAGAACAAAAAAAGGACTATTGTTCAATTAACCTCACAGCTAATTACACATGAAGGGCAGAAAATAGTTTGATGTTATACTTGAAAGCACTTGATCTACAATAAACCTCACTTTGATGAGAGCTGAAAAAGGCAGGAAAGAGAAAAATAGATGCAAAAAACTACAATGAAATGGGAAAATTACAAATTTGATAAAGTTTATTCTTAGCATATGTACAGTTCATAAACTCAGATGTACAAGGCTTATGTGTGAAGGGATATAAGTATAGTTTAGCTTAACAACAAATTAATATTGATAATGAACCATTTTTAATAACTAATATTGTAGATACTTGAGACATTTATTTGACAATTAGTCATTATACCAGTAACAGAAAATCCTACATCTGTAGATGGCATTGGCCACACATTTAGCTGTAAAAAATAGTGGAAATGAAATGTTTTTTTTTTTTTTTTTTTTTTATCAAATTAAGCCAGGGATTGAATCCAAGAATAAATCACAAATTAATAATCAAAATAGCCATTGATTGCAGCTCTACTTAAAAGCTTTGAGGTTCTGGATTCCATGATAGCCTTCAGTTAAGTGACAGACCCTCTTGGGTTTTCCCTTACCAAACCATCTGCATCTGTAGATCGCCACCCCCCATCTCTCTCTCTCTCTCTCATTAGATGTGAGCATGTTTTCACATTCAGAAGACCCATTAATGTAGCAGTGTGGAGAGTCTCATTGACCGGCTGCACCACTGTGTCATACTGAGGAGCAATTAAAGGGACATTTGTGTGTGACGGGACATGTGATTTGGCATTGGAATGTAAGCTTGTGTAGCAATACATTAAGCCTCTACATACTATATATATTTCAGTATGGCTCTGTATATGCTATATTTCAGGAAAAAAAGGACTAGTGTCAAATAAATATAAAGAAAATATAAACAAATAAAATACAAGCAATAGCACAAATAAATTCAAAAGAGCAAAGATACAAACAAAAAAGCATCAGGTTTTTCAGGTAGGTCTAAAAGGCATTTTCAGGTACAAAAATGTAATAAAGTCTTCAAATGTAAAATAGCACTGCATTTTATCTTCACTGTATAAATCAAATAAAGATTAATCCTTATTAAAGTTTCAAAAGTCATTCAGTCAAGAGCAGTGAGTGGTCTTTGTCTTTTGTTGTTTTATTAACATTAAAAACACAGACAGCTGCAGGAATATTAGGCCATCATCACTGATCTGACATAATTCACGGATCCAGTATGCCTATACTGTACAGATGCGTTGTCTTTCTCAGCTGTTCACGTTCACTTAAGACATATTGACTATGTTTGCTAGGATACTCACCAAGACGGGTGTGTTGGCATAATTTGTCCTTCGGATATGAGCCCACACAAAACTTCTCACACGGTTCTCTTACGCATCTTCTTGCACTTGAATGTTTAAATGGGCAATGCTTAAAAACAAGCGCAAATGATAAACATTTGTGATGGTGCAGCTCTGGCGCAATAGGGAGTTGCAGTTCCAGCAACTGTCCTGAGTGTCTTTTACGCTGACCCTGGGCCTCCGGCCAGTCCTTATTGTCGAGCCCTGCCCAGTGTTTTCGTTATTGTTTTGTGCCTGTCTGTATTAGCACTGGCTCTATCAAGGGCTTGTTTTGTTTCACTTGCCATGTTGAACTGCAAAACCCCAACAGGTGAGGAACTGTGACGTCAAGGTGCTTTCACATCACTCTATCATGCAGTTTCAATCGCAATCCGATTATTCATTGCTAGAGATACACCAATATTAAAACTGTGGCTGATACAGATAAATTTATATTTATTTTAATATTATAATATTAATTTACATGTATAATACATGTGCAACCACATGTAGAAGCACATTTCCTGCTAATCACATGAAATTAGCAGTGAATTCATGCACAGTGATTAGCAGGTAAATTCTTCTATTCTCCAACTCATCAACAAGAGACCTTGCAATGTGTGCATGCTTAGACAGCAGTAAACTTTATGCTGGTACACTTCAGACTGCGATACTGAATTAAAGGTTTATGTAATAAAACCATCTGCACAGACTATGAAATGAGAAAACACTCACAAAAGCTTTAGGCCTTAGTCAGACTCATTGTGTATGCATTTGTATTACTGCACTGGGGCTCTGGTGTGACATACGAGAGCCTCGGCCTGATCCTTTCTCAGCAGGAGAACGACAGTAAAAGCTTTAAAACAGTTTGAGTTAGGGAGCTCCCTGTCCACAGACCTGTCCTAAAGATGCCACAAGGCTCATGGTCCACCAAACACCAGCTGCTCAACAGACCCACCTAAGCTACACAGGAACCCAAAGACCTATAAGATTCATACTGAAAGCATCAGCTGGATAGACATGAAAACATCTAGGATGTGGGTTTGAGACCCAACTACTAATTTTAACAATTCCTACGACACTACAGTGGAAAAATGGGATGTGCACAATGTTTTATTGGTTTCAGCTGAGCCAGTGAAAGTGGCTGACTGCTATGCCTGGTCACACACAATAGCCCACTGGTTTAACCACAGCTCTCGACGACAGGAGAATCAATTTCATGCGTATCTTTGCTAAACGCAACAAATTAGAAGCTGATATTGATTTCCGCTCAATAGTCACTGTGGAAACAATTGCTTCCTTTTTTGAGGTTTAACAATCTGGCTTTCTGTTCTGTGTGAGAAAAACCCACTGAGGGGCATTAATATCTCCTTCTCATTATCTTTTTTCCTTCTCCCCATCAATGCCTACCATAGTGCCTCAGTTGGTGTGATTCTGGGAGTCTAATTTAATCGGCATTTAAATTATGGACTTAATACACACTGTGCAGTTACACACACAAGGTTATGGTAGAAGCCTGCATGTGAGAGGCTAGGATAGGAGAAACTCAAGATTCAGATTTGCTCAACGTGATCTGACCCGACTTTGGCGCACATACAACACCTGTCGCTAATGGAACAACACTGGTAAACTGACTGACTTCTTTAAAAATGAATCACATTTCGTATAAAAAACATGACTTTGGCCATGTGACATGCTGCTAGCATGTGCAAGAAGCATGAAAACTTATTCTTGTTCTTACATGCTGTTATGATTGTATTGTCACAAGGTCACAATATCTACACACTGCAGCCTTGATTTTATGTGCGTAGGAGATTGCGTGTGGGATGGATCGTATGCCAGATTAGTGACAAGACTCACAGCTGTACATGTCTGGCTAGAATGCTGACCTACAGCAATTTTGGCTGGAAAGACACTTCCTGTCTGAGAGCTGCAACTAGAGCACTGGGGCCAATGGCAGCAGTCATAGTTCTCAGCCTGTGGGCATTAGCCATGATTCCTGGCTGACACGACTGCTTTGTCACCCAGTCTGTCTGCAAAGGATTCGAGGCACTGGCAAATACCTCTAAGGCAATAACGGCAGCTGTGTAAGAGGGGGAAGGGGGAAAATAATAGGCACTGGCTTTAAAGCCCTTCTAAAGGATGTTGTCAATCAGACTGGCCAATGAGAAGAGCAGGCAAACCAGGGATGTTTTAAAACGAGGACTGTCAGAGCATGCAGTTAGGATAACATCCCTGGAGCATTTAGCGAAGTAAAAAAGAGGTGTGTGGCTTATTGGGGCAGCCTGAATCCTTCCTGATGAGGACCAAGCACTGCTGGCTTCACATGGAAAATGTTGTTTTCCACAAGAATGGGCCAGAAATGACAGGTCAAATAGCCAATGATGTGCATGCTGGGACAGGTGTCAGCATATCTTGGCACTTATAAACTGTAGGACATGACATTTCAAATTTAATGGGTGGGCAGGGTCAACATGATGTTAAATCAAAAAATAAGCAATGGTCGAATCCAAAACTGTTTTTTTTTTTTTTTCCATACAACACACAAACTAAACTAAAATATGTTTTTCATGATCAACCTAAAATAAAAAAGGTTACAAATTAATTATAGTTTTGGATACATGTTATATTATGAAACCTAAAACCTTTGTAACCCTCCTGCATTAAACATTAAAATGTCGGTAGTATTAAAATGCCTGGCAGCAATAACACTACAATATTTTTAGAAATGCCAATTAGAATATTAATTTTGGCAGTCATAAAATACTAAAACTTGGGGTGTAACGATACACTCATGATGATTCGATACAAATCATGAAACTGAAGTCACAATACTATCGGGATATTTTAAACCAAAATAAAGAAGAGAGTTTATTATTATTACTTAAAATGTATTAATTTATATTATATTATTATTTTCCTGTGCATTGTTGTACATTTGTTCATCATATAAAGCCATCATGTCTCTTCAGAAGGCTTGGACTTAGATTAGACCACTCGACTGATTATTTTTACAATGCCTTTATGGCATTTTTTTTATCTTTTACATTTTAGAGTAATGGACATTAAATGAGGGGACAGAATAAAAAAATAAAATGAAGATATTTTTTCATCAAAAATATCTTCATTTGTGTTTGGAAGTTGAATGAAAATCTTATAGGTTTGAAACAACACAAGGGGGAGTACATGATGACAATGTATATTTTTGGGTGAATTATACCTTATAAATACAGTTAGCTGAATCTTGGATAAAACTATATCACAAATCATATCGTTTACATCAACAATACATATCATTGCATTTTTATATTGTGTTATCTCGATTTAATGATGTATTGTTACACCCCTAACTAAAACTAAAGCAATAACTAAAACAAAGCTAGAAAACTCTACTAAATTATAGTATTAAAAGTATTATAAAAATGATAGAATAAAAACTAGTGAAAAAAATGAACTAAATTGAAGAGACAAATTGAAAATAAAATAAAAAATAAAAAATAAAAAAGTATATACCTATAAACCCTATATGAAATGTCAAGCTCCAAAAAGATGAAAAATCTCTGGTTGATACAGTTGGGTTCCCTTAACCCCAACTCTAACCATTTTTCTTTTCAGGCTAAATCAATCTACATTTTGACTGATTACAAACAAGTCAAGAACTATATGTGCTCCAAATAACACCAGATTTCTTACAAAAATGCAGGCCTACTAAAAACAACAAAAATGTCCATGTCTATGGCCAACTTTATTTAAAAATAAATAAAATATATTTTTCACAAATGCAACAAAGAATAAAGAACAGGGCTCTAGACTAAAGTTTTGCACTGGCTGCACTGGTGCGCCTAACTTTTTTTCTTAGGTGCACCAGCACAAAAGTTAGGTGCACCCAAATATTCGACCGCATCGCATTTAACACCGCAATTTTACAAGTTCGTTTTTTTTTTTTAAAAACTGCTGTCCATACAGGCAATATTGACTTGCAAATGATTAACTTACAATCTGGTCAACATACAGTTCCTTATTTGAAGCACAATTATACAAGAAAGGTAACTTACTGAAAAAGTGTTTCACTGAGCTGAAATTTAAACTTTAACATCAAGATAAATGAAATAAAAAGAAAATCTAAATTAAGTGTTTTATGGGCTTCAAACTGAACATCTCATGGCTCAATGTCTTATGGACTATACTCCATTGCAGCCACATGCCCCTCGGATGGCCAACTCCTGCAGTTTGGCCTTCTTGATTTTTGGCCTTGGCTAAACCAGCTGGCTACACTCTCTCTAGCATCAAAATCTTCCAGACTTGGCCCCTCTACACTGATTCTTATCAGATCTTCCACTGTGTCTGAATGAAGTGTCATCACACTAAGTATTCATAATATTCATAGTATTCAACACTATTCGGCAGTGATTAACATTGGGACACTTAATACGGTCATAGTTCTGTTCAATATGAAAAGTAACTTTTATTTTAACATTGTTTGTGGTTAAAAGAGATGAAAATGGAATGGGGAAATATTCAATGAATTAATCGTTTCATTGGCGGTATCGGGAGAGTTTCTCCATACAGGCGAACGTTCTCAGGTGAGATCGCGAGAGCTACCAAACGTCTCAACATCTCGTGATTATGTCTCCCTGTTTATTCTCAGGTATCAGATCACTGAAGTGATTATAATGCAGTTCGAAAATGAGTTTGAATGTTGAGGACATGTGTATGTAAAGATTTCATTAAGTTTTTTAGTGCGTGTACACAAGCGGAGCACATGGTAGCCGGGCCTAAAGCATGGCTGTGTAACGTTAATATGATTTTCGCCTTGTGAAAAAACTAAAAGGCGTATCTATATATTGTATTATGTTTCATACAATTTATTTTTGTAACTGTTTACGAGTTTTGGTACGAGTATACTCAACTGCATTCATGTTTTATTCAATGATAGTGAGAAAAAGAATGAGAAATGTTTAAGGAAACTTTGCGTGTGGTTATAAGTTAATTATTTGCAACACAAAGGAAGTAGATGCATTACTGTGACCAACCTGTTGTGAATATGAGTTAAGTGTGTTTAACATAAAAAGATACGAGTAAATGCCATCACTGAGGAGACGTCTCATCATCTCGTGATTATTTCTCTGTTTATTCTCAGGTGTAACAAACACGTACAGGACCACGGCCACGGCCAATCAGAGGAGGGGTCCGCCCTTCACTATCTCTGATTGCTTTAGACCACACTATGGGCCTAACGTGTGTCTGTTGTTGAACCACAGGGAGACTTTCAGAGTTGCAGAGACTTTTTTTTTCACTCGAACGGCTGGTCGCACCGGTGCGACCTCAGATTTTTTAGCCCTGAAGAAACAAAGGCCTGCCTGTTATGGACAGAAAGTTTTTTTTACAAGCTCTTTTATTTGTGGTCCCATGATCATTTGGCCCTAATTTATCAGCTTATATATCCTGACTTATAGTAAAATATATTTTATTTATTGGATCCATACTGAAAACACACACAAAGTCACATTTATCAGCCAACACAGACATGACCACTGTGCATCCCTACTATAAACTAGTAGCTTTTGTGTCATAAAAAAGTGGTTTGTCAAAAGTCTACATCAGAAAGCTAATGGTAAAAAGATCCAGTTGCAAAGCCCCTTCCCATGCTCCACTGCAAGACAGGGCCTCTGCAACCAACAGCTATAACGATAAGCTGCTGATGTGCCAGTATGGTGGTAATTAATACGCTGAGTCAAATGGGCACAAAGGTAAACGCATCTGCTCTGCCCTGCCTCTCCGAACAGTGAGAACCTCATTAGCCTGTCGCACTGCTCAAATAATTACAGCATTATCAAAACCGCAGGATTGTACCAGCTAGAGAAAAACAAAGCAGGACATTATAAAGATAAAACAGAAGAGAAATATTTCTGTGGACACTATTCAGAAACTAAAATTGGCCTCTGGTGCCATGACAACCTGTAGTGACAACATCTGCACTGCTGAGAAAAAAAAAGAGAAAAAAAAACTTTGAAGAAAGTCACCGATTATGAATAAATAGTATGATTTCCTGAAATGGTTTAAAATAGGGATGGGCATTTTTCCAAAATATTGTATTCGAATATTTGGGCTCGTAAAAAACGAATATTCGAATATTTGTTTATTTAAATGAGGTTAAACGAGAAAGACGTTATTGTTATATATTCATCTATATTTTGTAACCATTTCTGAACAAGCTTACGATTATGCAATATACACAACAAGCGTACATTATATCTTAAGGTTTTCTTTTAGTTCAAAGCATTAAACAATATGTGTAAACAGAAAATATTAAGAACAAAAGCATTTAATGTTAATCTCAAGCAGCGCGAGTGGGAAAAATACTAATAAAGCAGACAGCGCCAGTTATTGTACAAAACGTACATAATGCAATCGAGTCAGTATATCGTTATCGTGTTTATATGTTTCGCATGTTCATGTTGAGAAAAACAATAATATTATCCACATGCTCGGGTGAGAAAACGAGCCGTGTGACAGAAGTTGCAGAGACAAAGATAATAATAGCCTAATGTTACATCATCTGTGTGCTAAGCTAAGTTTCTAACAGTAACACATTGTTGTCTCTTCGTAAATATATCTCCCTCGACGAAAATTAAAGGAAATATATGTCTCAAAATCATTTTGCTATCAGATAAGTTATCATCTTGGTTCACTTGGGGATAACTTACAGTTGTTGTGAATGCAGTGATGGACAGCTGTCTTTCCTCACTCGACGGGTATTTAGATTTCATGTGCTTTCTCATTATGGTGTTGATATTATGATAACTCAATTTCATTAATTAATTTGATCAAAAGTAATTCCATTTTGTAAGATCATTTTCATCTAAGTAATTCCAAACTTTGCGATGCAGACGACAACATTATGTGACGATCAAATAAAATAAACTTGTTAAACACGCTCCACAGCGCCACCCGGTGCATTTAGTTATAACTGCGAGTTTTAGTGCTTAGGATTTATCATGGATTCACTGCATTTACGGCCAGCAAAGCAACATAGTAAAATTCTAATAGTATTTTTATTTTTCGAATATTAATTACAGAACGAATATTCGAATATTCGACTATTTGTGCACATCCTTAGTTTAAAAAGCAGCAAAACTGATAGTTATGAGGAATTATGATGCGATTTTTTTTTTATCCCACATAGACAAAGGACAGTACAGACATAGACAGACCCAATGCAAAAGGAGCTGTTTTCTCTTTTAATGAGGCACTCCACAGGCCTATAAAATGCTCCCACAGCTTCTGTCTCTTAGTATTTGTCCGGTGAGAGGAAGCTCAGACTTAGGGATCAAGTTGAGGAGGTTTGTAATAAGCCTGTGGTCAAAAAGGCTGAAATAAATTAGCACACTTATTTCAGCATGAACACATATATGAAGAAAACATGGATCGTAGTCAACAGGCTCCGAATGGAGCCAGAGGCTCCTGTTACAGATGACTGTAATGTTGACCGCTGGGGCCTTCATTAAATCAGCAGTTCCCGGAGAAGAGAAAGAGGGGGAGAGGAAAGACAGATGTGAATATGGAGCCTCAAGGGGTGGCTGTAAAATGAAAGATGGACAAGAGGATGTGAATGTGCTCTTATGGGTCGAGATGGGTCAAACGAAAAACGAGGAGGACAAACTGAGCATTTGTTTTGAGTATAAAGAGGATGTGTCAATAAATCTTCCTCTATTTGAGCTTCACTTTCTGAGAGACAACCTGACATCCCACAGTGACTCTATGACAAAGGAGAAGTGAGAGCTGTATGCTAACAGATGTAAAGGTGGAGTTGCCATGGGGGACGCACATGCAAATGAAATCAGTGAGTTATCTTGAGGAAACATTGCCTTACTCATTATTTTGTGGCCAATTCTGTAGCATACAGCATGTGATTGTTTAGTTCTGCTTGGAACAGATCCTGTAGACACACCTCACTTCCTCTGAGCTGGTGGGGGTGGGTCCTCACCCCTCTTTCATCTGGATGAGAGCCGTCTGTCTGTCAACGTCTGATAAATGCTCATCCCCCGAATATCTCCATTAAACGGGCCTCTATCAGGGACGCAGGCCGCTTAGAGTCCCTCTATTAGCATTGCAATTTACAACCAGGCACCACAGTCTGCCTGCTTCAGCTCCCATGAGGACCGGCTCCATTCACAGCAGATTAGGCCCAATTGGGCAAATCATGTGTACGATGATTGGAGGGCCGTAAACATATCATTTGTGATGTCTATTAGCTGAGAGCTGGTCGTGCCTACCTCTGAGTGGAGGTTTTTTTCAGATGTGTCAGATGTAACAAAACAAAACCACAAACACCACTGTGGACTCCAGCAAACATGCTGAGGATGAATTTTTTAGCGTCTGTCAGACAGAATTTTGTAGTGATAAAGCACAGATTCAGCAAAAATGTAAACAAAAGAAATCGTCTAGATGTAGGTCAACTAGTACAGACTACACTCAGCAAGAGTAGAGTTAGTAATCAAAAAAGAGAGAAACAAAATTGCCAAAATAAGCATGTCGAGAGCAGCATCATTACTAGAAAACACTCATTCTGTATTCGGTTGACTTTGAATACATTTGTGTCACTTACAAAGCACAAGAGACCATCTGAAGGTGGGAGAGCTCTGAGGTTTTAAGAGCTTTGTGCCTATGCTCTGCTGTCGTGTGACAAGCATTGGGGTGGGGGGTGGGGGCGTTTAAAAAGATAAGGAACCATTTTTTACAACCCAAAACACACAAAGAGAAACACCCAGACTGTGACCGAATTTCCAATTCAAATTAAAATAATATTATGTCTGAAGTAAGTCACATTTGGAGATTAGCAATTAATTCACTTCCAGTGAGCTGAGTGAAGATAAAGAGAGAAACTGCATGTCTGCAAGGTGGCGTTTCACAAAAGCATAAAGTGATATGAAAGGCAGAGATTGGGTTCTTGATGCTATAATAGGAAACTCCCTTTATACATATCGGCACAGCCCTCTAGGAACCTAATTCTAAAAGGGTCAAGGTGAGAAAACCCTTTCATTTCATTAAAAACAAATTATATATATATATATATATATATATATATATATATATATATATATATATATATCTATATATATATATATATATATATATATGTGTGTGTGTATGCATGCATGCATACATACATACATACATACATACATATATATACATACATACAGACAGACATACATATATATACATATATACATACATACATATATATACATATATACATACATACATATATATACACATATATACATACATACATATATATACACATATATACATACATATATATACACATATATATACACATACATATATATACACATATATATACACATATATATATATATATATACATATATATACATATATATACATATATATATATATACATATATATACATATATACATATATATACACATATATACATATATATATATATACATATATATACATATATACATATATATACACATATATACATATATACATATATATACACATATATACATATATACATATATATACACATATATATATATATATATATATATATATACACACAAATATATACACACAAATATATACACACAAATATATACACAAATATATATATATATATATATATATTTGTTTTTAAAAAGAAGTACTGAATCAAATCCAAGAGAGCCAAGAGAGACGAGATGAGAGAAGAAAATTCAAGTCTACAGGTCTTAGTGTCTCCACAGATTTCATCAGTTTTTACCTCTAAGGCCACTGAAAGCATCACTCTGGCTGTGAGAGGTTCTGCCTGGGAGTGGTGCGCAACAGAGATGGTCCTCTGGCCAACTCAAAGATCACATGGTCATCAAACACCGTTAGCAAGGCCATAGAGGAGAGAAGTGGAAATGAGTGGTGAATGGATGCTGTCTGAGAGGAGAGCTCTTCAGAAATTACTTGCTAAAATGGAGATAGAAGAAAAAAAGTCTATCTAGAGCATGTAGTGACCCTTTTAACACAATGACTCCAACACCCAGAGACTAAAAAAAAAAAGTGATTTTCTGTGCCCCACCCCCACCCCCTCAGGTGGCATTAACATTGAGTGACAGAATCAAGCAGCTGACAGAGCTGTTTGCATCTCCACAGGTGAGGGCCTCAGCCAGGTGCTCACATCCTCAGCTCAGCTCTTTCCAGACCCCATCCAGGGTTGACCTTCAGCAGGTGCGCGGGGTCTGAAACCCAGGCCGCTTCCCAGGAGGAGCCTGCAGATTATGTAGCATTAGTGGCTGAGGTCTGGCAGCCGCAATCAAACTGCATAATGAATCGTTCTGATGCCAGCATTAATGACAGTGAGATACATGTTTGTGAGCAGACGGCTGTGCAAACACGCAAGAGCTGGCGTCTGGGTCAAACAATGCAGAGTTTACACAATTTCCACCTGTGCCACATGAGGACAAATAAATAATCCTGGCTTTTTGGCAAGAGATGCAACTAAATGTGGGGGAGCACAATGATGGGACTCAAAGCAGATTCAAATAAATCCATCATGAATAGACTTAGGATTCATTTCACCTTCAAAAGGGATCCGAGAGAAAACTGTGGTGATCCAATTGAAACAACTTTACTGTACCTGAAAGCTTACTGTTGCCTCTGGCAGCAGAAATCTCTTTACTTTCTTTCCCCAGTGTCTCGCTGGCAAGAGCCAAAACAAAAACAAGATGACCCTCACATCAAAAAGCCGAATAATGCTACTAAAGTGAGGCTGTTATTATTGTGCTTTGGTAAAAACAGCTTGCTGAAAACCAGTAAGCTTTGAATAAGAGCCTGCCTTGATTTTAAGGCTCTCTTTGAGGAGCTCTCCATCACTGACAGTCTTTAGTGGTGACTACAGTAACCCCAAGATCGCAGTGTGGGTCTTTTGGTAAAAGGAGTTTACTGTCTGCATTTCTGATGGCTGATTTCATCCTACTGGCTTCCCTCTCCAAAAATACCAGCATTCGCAGTGAGCATTTTGTTCTTTCTGGAGGATATCTTGGACGTTTCTCAAAGTAGTTGAACTTTCTTGCCTCCCGCGGTCCTAGAGAGTCAAGCAAGGACAGAGCCTGAGTGAAGACCGCCACAGAGCTTGCATAACACCACTCGCAGTCTAAGGCCTCATCTGCCCACGAAGGTCAAAGAAGTGGGGAAATCTGAGAAAGGAGCATGCATCCTTTGGGTAGGCAAGAACAAGATGGTGTGAATACATAAATATGTGAGAAAGAGCATAGCATGCAGTGTAAAAACAAAAAATAATGCATCTACAGCAGAATTTGAACTGACTACATACTAATAATGCAGTCCAGAAATGGGTTATTAAATCCCACACCACTTATCTAATTCCAAACCACCCACACAAGAAAGCTGCTCTTAGAGATGTGCTCACCAACCAGAACATGTTTGGCTGAGTGGTACTAACTTAATTAGGACAAATCAAAAAGAAAATTACTTAAGACATCGGGTAGAAAAAAGGAGGATAAGAAAGTGTAAAAAGAAAGCTAAGATAACTTTAGTTACAATGCCCACTTTTGCTTAAACTGCTTAATGCTGTAGATTCTTTTTACATTATGAAAATATTAGTTTTAAAAATTAAACAATTGCTACTTATTTAAAGGTGCTACAGAGGATCTTTTCGTCGACTGAGAAACCAAAGACTGTTACTGAGTTTTTGAAATGAGCGCATGCGTAAGAACAACCCCCCTCCTTCACAGCTCATTTTGAGGGAACGCCTCCCAAAACTCGTGCACGAGTATTGGAACACGAGTGTTTACCACTGGCATTCGCTGTGTCATGTTAGTGGATTCATTATGTCGGACTCACCGCAGGTAACTCATAATCTCCTGACAAAAACATTGCATGCAGAGCCTGTAGAGTGTGGAAAGTTACTGGAGCGCGCAGCCGCACACATCTCTCACAAGGAATATCATGGCAGTGATTGACAAGCCAGAGGGCCAATCCGCGCACGTCTTTCACAAGGAAGTCTTTTAGGGTGTTTTCACACCTATGGATCGCTTGTTTTGTTCCGAAACAGGGACTAAATTTGTTACAATGTTGCTTTTTTTTCTTGGTTCGGTTCGCTTTCACATGGCAAAATTTCAAAGCGTACCAAAATGCGTTAAGATAAGTCACATGGGAGTAAAACTGTCCTCTTATTGGTCAGAATTTTCTCTGCGTCATCCATCAAAATAATGATTGACAAGTTCGCTCCATGAGTTTATTGTGGCTTTATTTGTAACTGTCGAGACACACACAAACACTTTATAAATGTAGCTCTCTCCCGCAGTTAATTCATATTTGCTGCGGCAAATTCAAACCCGCGCTCTTTCTCTCTCTCCATCTCTGGATTTCCCAGCGCTGTCTAGTAGGCGACCTGTTGTCCGTGTGTCTGTCGAGAGAGACCATTTGAATTTTATAATAAAGCAGAGCGGGAATTGAGACTTCGTCGGGACAGCATTCTCGCACGGAGAAGTGTAATTACACACCAGAGGCGATCGTTGGCTTTCAGATAATGTAAATAATGTGCTCACTCACAGAATCAGACATTACTGATTTTTATATCATATTTTCCGTTATGAAAATGATATAATTTGGTTCGTTGGTCCGTTAACTGGGTCGATTGCTTTCACATCTCAAGCGAACCGCTCCAGAGTTCGTTTGAAAGCGTACCGAGACCACCTCTTCAAGCAGGTCTCGGTACGCTTGTTTGGTCCGCTTTTGGTGCGCACCCGAGTGCGATTGCTGCTTTCCCACCTGCCCAAACGAACCGCACCAAAGGGGCAAACGAACTCTGGTACGATTCAACCGAACTAAATGAGGCAGGTGTGAAAGCACCCTTAGTCTTTTATCAGTAAACAGTTTCAAGTAATATTGCAAAAATGTATAAAACAAAACATCCTCTGTAGCACCTTTAACAGGTATAATAAATGAACACAAAACAAAATATTACACAATGTATTCCATCCATCCATCCTGTAATTTACTGAAATATTCAATTGCTCAGTGAAGGATTTGTTAGACTGATTCATACAACAACTGAGTTTGAGATTTTTTGAATAATTCAGAAAAAAATTAATCGAAAAATCAGTATATTTTGACCCAGCCTTAGATCTGATATTGAAATTGAAATTTCAGTCTTTGCCCATTCAAGCAGAGGAGGGCTGCAAAGAAATTAGGGCTGGGACAATACATCGATTCTCGATTCTTGATATATCTGGAGCAATTCTGATATTTCTGGTGTGTCGCAATTCTCTCTCTAAATGATTCTGAGCTTAGTTTTTAACAGCAGATGGCACTACGTGCTTTAGAAACACCCCTACGCTGCTTGCTTCCAGTTCCTTTACACACCACTTAAACCAACAATAGTCATTCATAAAGTTTGAAAAGTTTGAAGCAAACTACAAGGGTGTTCGCAGTGGGCTGTGTTTACATTCATCTCGCGTCATAAAAGCATTCTGAGCTGAGGTGCAAGTATATTTACCACTTGCATGAATCAGCCGAAAACAAGATTGCTGTCCAGCACTCTTCTTTGTGAGCACTTGAGAGTGCAGTTAAAAACTAGCACAGAGTGCCATCTGCTGTTAAAACTATGTTCAGAATCAATTAGAGAGAGAAAATATCAGAATCGATACAGAATCATTGTATCGCAAATTAAGAATTGATGTGTCCCAGCCCTAAAAGAAATCAGCTGCCCAGAGGCATTGTCAAGATGGCTGTTGAGTGAAATAATTTGCCCTGAAGGTTTTTTTTTATTTATTTTTTTTTAGGGAAATGTCTCAGTTTCATTTGAACAAAACTGGAACCTTACAAATATAATTATTTAGTTATTACCAGTTTCAGCTGACTCTACAAGTTTCAAATAATTTAAAAGCAAACAGTCTGGGCTGATCATCTGGACATGGTGTTGACTTGACTAGGAATGGTATCACAAAGTGGTGACTGGTCTCAAGGGCCCTGTGAAGGGTTAACATCCACAAAAAGAGAAAAACAAAAGAATCATGAAGCATCGAAAAGAACTCTGCAGTGCCTCTGGCTACACCAGCATTCTGACAGACAACAAGCCCCTGAAGCGGCACAACGGCCACCCGCCACTTTCCAATGGTCTTTGATGTTGCTCTCACACTGTAAAAAGAGGCAGTCCATTCATTCTCATGCTGAGGTAATTGAGAGTTCAGAGACAAACTGTCAGGCCCTCACTACTCAATACACTGGCATCAATGCACACAGATCTCCTTGGCAAAGACCACTCTCTTTGATGACAGAGTAGGGAGTCATAACATGTCCAAATGTGAAGCTGTGAAAGTAATATTTTGTGCTGTTGTATCTGCGTTATTGTCTATATTTCCTTCTCTTGTACACTGCTCTCTCTCTCTCTCTCTCTCTGTCTCCCTGTAATCTACAACCAAGAACAAATAAAAATGAAAAAAAGAACAAGAAACAAATGCAACAAGAAAACAGCAATAATCAAGGGTTAGCCAGCTAACAACCAATTATTCTGGATCCTTTTCATTCAAAAATGGACAGAAAGCAATGAACAGAACAAACTACAATTCTCTCTCGCCACTCACAAAGTGAAGGTCTGCAACCCAACACCTAACTTCCTGTCAAAACATTGGCCATGGATCTTGACAATAGCATAGATACCTTTTTTTTGAGATTTTGCAGACATCAGATACATTTCTGTGTTGATCTACAACAATCCGGTGGGACTGTACAATAAATCCACACCGCATTGGTTATCTGCCAATATTAGAGATTTTTTTAAATGTATTTATTGGTATGTCCATATAGTCTTTAAAATCTTTAAAAACACTAATAATTTAATAACACTGTTCCAAGTGATCTTTAGCCAATCTTAAAATGAAAACCTGTATTTCATACTGTACATTATAGTGTTGTAATTCATAAAATCTTTTGTAGAAATTAAATCAATTGTTTTTTGGTTTTACAGGACTCGAGTATGCAGTTTAGAGAGTTAGTGAAGAGCGCTGTGGGACGCAGGTGCTTACATGGTTTTTTGTGACATCTTTCGCTAACACAGCATAGCAGTCAGTGGTTATTATTGCTACCTAGCAGGGGCAATCCTACGGGTGAGAAATGAACAGAGATGGAGGAAGGTGGGACACAGTTTAGCACCCACAGCATGAGGTCTCGCACCACCTGACAGGGCATTTTCAAGATTCAATAAGTCAAAGAGGAAGAGACAGAGAAAGAGAAGACTAACATTTATCATCCATATCAAATTATCTTGTGCCATGTAGAGTATAATCAAAGGGCTTGAGAAAAACCTGAAAATTCCCCCAAACAAAGCACAACAGTAACCAATCCGATGTAGCACTGTGAATGAAATAAAAAGATAATGCTACAATATAAAACTACTGTTGCATACTTAAGTATAAAATATAATTTGTAGTTTAAGTATATTGCAAATATATACATATTCAATTACATGCAAATAAAGTGCAACAGTCAGGTTCCAGAAGTAAAGATCCCATTAATTTTTTCCATCCATAGTGGAATTTTTTTTATGATAATTTAAAAATCTTTAAAGACAAACCTATTGTGAGCAGTGAAGTTGTTAATCCATGTTTTATGTTTTTGTTGAAGACATCAGCTAGCATTATTTCAAATTATATTTTTGATATAATCCTGTTTAACCCACAGATTTCCTGATGAAAATGTACATTCTCCTACTACACAACCCACAACGCTGAAGCACTGCGAATCAATTTTATATTTCTCCATGTTTTTAATTTTGATTACGTCATGTGTTGTGCTTCACGGGATTGCAGTTCTTTCCCTTGTTAAAGCCATTTGTCTTGTTCTAATTTTAAAACACTTTTTTGCTTCAAAACAAAGTTTGTAATGCTACGATTCACATCATAGCTTGTTGGCTTGGTACATGGCTTTTAACCCAATGAGGCTTTTTTTTTTTTACACTGTTGCACTCTATACTTGTTGTTTGAGAACGTAGGACTTCTTGAAGTCACAATGCTTTACTGCTGTGGGTGGTCACTGTTGAACTCTTATGCTATGATAAAGTAAAAAGAAATGTTGAAAACTAAGAATAGACATGGAAAAAATCATGATTACAACCCCACGCTGACAATCTCAGATTAATGGATTTTCTACATTAAGGGGAACTCTGACTCCTGCAAAAAGGAGTCCAGGCTTCTGTCTTCCTCCTGTAATAAACATGCAAAGGAGTAATAGATATACACGTAATGCATTAGTTCCAATTTACATATCACAAGTCTTTGATAGGGAATATGAGAGCAGATTAGATCCACTTGTGGTTGACTTTTATGGCTTTTAGTAGCCTGGAACCCAGAGTGGCGCAGCAGGCTTTATACAGCACAGTTCCTGATTAGTTCGACTGCAAGAGGGAAAGAGAGAGAGAGTGAGAAGCAGATAGTGTCTTTTAATGGGCACCAGAGGATGTACATCCACTGACATTTACACAAGTTGATTATTTTCCAAGCACAACTTCTTGGGTTGAGTTTCACAACTAGAGCATTGAAAGCAAACTCCTGAATTGTTAGAATCAGCACTATGTATTTGTTATTTTGCCTGCAAATCTGGACTAGTTTTAGCATACTTTTGGTTGGATTAACTGAATTAGATGATGCACTGTGTGATCAGACACTTTTCATGACCTTGAAAATGCACAGCAAATCACAACTTGAATTGAGATGCATCTTTTGTTGATTTAGCAGCAACATTGGATAAGGCAAAAGTATATTTCACCTTGAATGCTTTACCTGACTTTTGAGACTTTAATACATATCATCCAAAGCTATGAAATCCCTCTGGAGGAGGGGTCATTGCCAGGCTATTCACTGCCTGAGTCATTTTTAAAAGATTAACACGGTTCGCAGTGTTCCTGTTTACACTTTCGTTGAGCTTTAGGGCAGAGAGGTCAGCTTGAGCACAACTTATTATCCACATGTACCTAGGCTATTCAATCTTTGGAGTTTATGGAGAAGGACAAATACGCTATATGCACTTTCAAGGTTTATTATTCATGCTCACGAACTCAAAAAAAATGTACCTGTCTGTCAGAGGAATTCCTTTAGGTTTGCAGCAAACTAAAGGGCGAGCGGAGCGGAGCAGGACAGAAGGAGAAAGAAAAATAATGAGAGTGCTCTGCAAGCTGCTCACGGCTGGAGCTGAATGTGGAAGTACTTCCTGGAGGGAAGCTGCTCTTCCTGAATGACTCCTCTTTACTGCCATGGCACACCGGAGACACCCCAAGTGTGTCGCGTAGACCAGCCAGCACATTAAAAACTCCCTCACTTTCTCTTTGCACCACATCTGACTGCATTTTGGACTATGTGGCGAGACAATGTGCAGAGAATGTTCAAACAGAAACCCGGCAGAGGCCATTGTGCGGTTCTGCCACAGTGTTACACTCTCAAAGGGAAGACAAAAGAGTAGCAATTATTTCCACAAAGTAGATTTTATTGCGCAGGGTGCTTTCGGTCTCTGCGTGCAATGTGTTCAGCAGTTCATCACTTGCCTTCCTGCAGAATTAAACGCTGCTGCCTGTCATCACCTCCTGTCAGAGAACAAGATCACCAGAAAAACAAAGAGCTGATTCTGGAAAAACAGTCTCGGCAGATTTATGAAATATTGCTCCCCTTTTGCTTTTGTGCTGGAAACACAGCAGAGCTTATTACATGTGTGCAGCTCAGGTGCTGACTAAAATTTGATGTCGTACTTATTGTTCACATAACAGCTAACAATAGAAAACAGATGTAGTAGGGTTAGTTCTGACTTTACTGGAAAGAACAAGAAAAAGAGCATGTGCACAAATGGGGCAAGTGCACATGCTCCAAGACATTCCAAGTTTGCAAGTGTGACCTTTTACAGTTCCTGGTTGTGTTCCTCTCACTTCAACAATGCTCAATTTAAAAATATAGCAAATGAATTTAATAAAATGCGATATTAATCAAAAACATAATTTTTAAAAGAACATGAATTAAAAATGGTAGTATGAATTAAATTAAATTAAATTAAATTAAATTAAATTAAATTAAATTAAATTAAATTAAATTAAATTAAATTAAATTAAATTAATGAATTAAAAAAGGTAATATATTAGGGATGTAACGATACCCTCATATCACAATACTGAACCCACAATACAATATTATTGCGATACTTCAAGACGTATCTTGAAGACAAAAAAAGACATTTGGCATTATCAGGACCCACAAATATTACCCCATTGCATTATTATACATTATATTCATAATTACATATAGTAGTTCAATGTAGTACTGACACAAACTTTTCATTTTGGGTGAACTATATAAAATACATATTGTCACTACCCACGATACATACTGTTGCATTTTTGTATTGTGATATATTGTTACACCCTATATATTACAGTGCTTCCCAAACATAGACTTTACCTGGGCGGGCAGCCCAGGTATATTAATGGCCATCCAAGTATATTTGGTGGCAAATGTTTGCTTTTATTCCCTTATACTTTTTTTATCCGCCCGAGATAATGAAACCATCCGCGTTCGATTTAGAGGCCGTTCACATCTAAAAATTGACATCTAAATTGTGTCTAAAAACGCGTGGAAAGCGCTTTCTCCTCTTTTCAAAAACGCTTGTTGCTAAGCAATCATGAGCCGTGTTCTCCAAGAAGACAAAGTTTCAGCAAAGGATAAATGGATTTCCAGACCTTGCATTAGCTCCAATACTAGATTATACTACTACTTATGGAGATGAGAAATAAAAAACTCGCCCTGTACAGGTATGATCAGCTGTTCGTCCATCTTGGCAGAGCTTTCGCTCTCTATTTGAGCATGTTCTGCCCGCATCTACATTTAAAATAAGGAACGTGAGCGCGCAAAAGACGCGACTTGTGAACGGCCCCTAAATATTGGAACGTCTCCCTTCGCTTTATGCGTTTCGTACCTGCTCGTTCAGTGTTTACTCCCACTGACAATTCCACAAGTGCTGCAAAGACCCTCAGAGACGCGGTGGATATTTAACAGACAAAGACCTGGTGCATGCGCACACGATCATGTTTGTTCCATGTTGCATTTATAAGAGCAGTTGGCCACATCCAGAAAAAATAATGGGTCCTCTGCTGGATGTATTTCCTACAGATTTCTCTAACCAGCAGATGACAGAATTCTGCCTCTAAAACCTAGATCAATATCCAGAAACAACTCCTATTTAATATGTAATATTTCATATGCATACATATAGTGTAGTTGAGGAATTTTGCGGTAAATGGATAAAAAAAAGTAGCCTACTTCATATCCCCCCCTAAAACACAGCATAATCTGTATCAAAATGAATTTCATGTTTTTTTTTTTTTTTGTTTGTTTTTTTTATAAAGTCACACATTATTTATTGTTTGTAACATGTAGTAGATCATTTTTGTGCCGTGGGTAACAGGAGGATTTTCCACCCGGCTACCACCTCAAGTATATTTCAAACCTGTGGGAAGCACTGTTATATATTAATCACTACCATAGACATCAGCACTATCCTAGTATAAGGATACTGTGTGGTTGAAAAGACATTTGTGAGGCTGTTTGATACCTATGATAAATACTTTCTATGGATCAGCTGCAGTGACAACGCGAATCATCGTCATTTAAGAATAAGATCGCGTGGGTGTTTGAATCGAGATTGCAATCTTTTAACAATTAATTGTGCAGCTCTACTTTGGGTTATTCTGAGATACATCTTTGGTAAACTTATGCTAAAGTCATGATGGGAATGTTAATTGTTACAAGAGAGAACAAGAGAACACAGTCGATTATTATGGGCTGTCAGTAGATGAATAAGGGCTGACAACCACCTGTTTCAGCAGGAACCTCAATAACAAGGTAAGAGCTAATGAAGCATTTTGAGGGAAATAGAGGCAAGGGGAAGGTCCAAAGTGAAGCAGGTACTTCCCTTCAATTATTCATAACAGGAGAATTATCATCAAGAGTGAGACGTTTTGAATGAATAATTGATTGTGTTAGCAGCTTTATGTTAAAACAGGCAGCCTTGCTCTTGACGGACAGGAGTCGCTGGGGAAAGGCATGTGACAGGGACACAGAGGCATATGTCACTGGCATGAGGAGGAAAGCTCCTTGCATTCAGGAACATTCACTTTAATGATATGGCTTCCCACAACAATGGCAAACATAGCCTATAAATTTTATTATCTCAAAATCATTTAATTCACAACAGGATGCTTTTGGAAATGGAAGAGAAACTTTCCGAACCAAATTGATTTTGAAAAAGCAATTTGCTACTGAAAGTAATTAGAGCTAATCCCAAACTAAGCTGAATTTAAAGAGACAAATTTTTCACTGTTTAACCATATCAAATGGATGCAAAGGAATCATTTTCTTATCTAGCAACAAAAATAACCTCCTTAAACTTTTCTAACCATTTAACATCAGGAGACATGCACTTTAGCGGATGTTTTTTTTTGTTCAATATGTATCACACTTCTTTAGGTCAAAAGGGCACCACTGATGAAAAATAAAAGCAGGCCAGCCTGATAAAACCTCAGCCAACTTGCAAATGCATCAGTGCAACCTCAGCTTGGCTCCGTGGCATTAACTGCAATTCAAACCACCGCAATAACCTTTACAGAGAGTCTATTCTTTAATGTCACCATTGTTCCTTAGCAACTTTTTCAAAGCACAGTGTTACAGGTATTTGAGCAAGGCTCTGCTGCAGTACATAGTGCCTGGCAACAGGCTATTTTTGAGACAACGTTTAAAGAGGAGAGGAGAGGAGAGGAGAGGAGAGGAGAGGAGAGGAGAGGAGAGGAGAGGAGAGGAGAGGAGAGGAGAGGAGAGGAGAGGAGAGGAGAGGAGAGGAGAGGAGAGGAGAGGAGGAGAGGAGAGGAGAGGCTTAAGTATACTTGAGCAGAGAAAAATTATGCACATGGTGAGAGCAAGCACAATAGGTCACAGTATTGTAATTGTGATTTCAAAAGAAAAACATTTGTACAGTAGACTGTTTTAGCACAATACTGAAAAACAAAAGAGAAAACCTGCAGTAAGAATAGACAGAACAAGGGAGGGGTAGTCAAAATAAATTTTCTGCATAAAAAGGGAAAGTGTAACTTTATATTTTTAGCATTAAAGATGAACTATTTTGCCCCCTTTTACAAGATGTAATACAAGTCTCAGGTGTCCCCAAAATGTGTCTGTGAAGTTTCAGCTCAAAATACCCCATGGATTTTTTGTTATACCATGTTTTAACTGCATATTTTTGGGTGGGAGAAAAAAAATGCTGATTTGGTGTGTGTACTTTTAAATGCAAATCAGTTTGTGTTCCCCACCCAAGCTTGCAATTCCAATACACATTCAAACACATTCACAAAGACAATTTGCAAACATCAGGAAATACGTGTGAAATTGGATCATGAACAGATGGTATCGATCCATCTTTAAGAATCGACTTCTGTGCAAATCCTGTGTTTAAAGGGATAGTTCACCCAAAAATAAAAATTTGACATTTATCCGCTTACCCCCAGGGCATCCAAGATGTAGGTGACTTTGTTTCTTCAGTAGAACACAAATGACATAACTCCAACCATTGCCGTCTGTCAGTCAAACAATGCGAGTGATATGATATACTTTATATATGATATGATACATTCTAGACACGATAACAAAAATCTGATTTTCTTTTATAGATCACAAAAAATTATTTGAAATATTTAATTGGAAAAAAAGTCACTGAATCTGTGCAAAAAATTCTCACCCTTTGTTCTTATTTAATCTTAAGGGGGGGAGGGGACTCCCAGAGGTCTCCAAAGGGCCCCAGTGGTGTCAATCAAGAAGCTATTTTACTGATCCTGCCCCCAGATGAACTGTTAATTTAAAGCGCGCCCACACAAGCCCACTGGGAGGTCGTTCTTTCTTTGAATAAAGACAAGGGATAATTATGACAACACTAAACAAAAGAGAGCAGGTCAATAAGATTTTGTAGAACAGCCATGTCAGAACCAGCTTGCAGCGGGTCAATTGAGTGCAATCTAGTGCCAAATAATCAAAATAGTATTCAACCTGTCTGATTCACACTACAAAATCAAAGCTATAAATAGGCTGTGAACAGGTGGAGTGTCATCACGCTAATTGTCACAAAGATGTGAACAAAAATGATTGTGGTGTTCATTTAAACAACTGCATATTCAGATCCAATTAGGGAGGGAAAGACAGAAGCAGTTCGGTTTGAATGCCATATTAAACCAAAAGCGAACCCCTGAGAGCTTTGCGTTTATGAGTAATGATGAATATGGAACATTAAGAAGAATCTGGGTCCATCTGTGACTGTCGTAAGGATGCGTCCCATGAGCTGATGGGATAGAGGAGGGCATGAAACATCAGAGTGCTGACAGGAGCGCTCCGGCGAGTTTAGCAAGAGATGTGGGGGTGAGCCATCTGTTTAAAAGGCCTAAATGCAGCGAGATGAAGAAAGGGATGAGAGGCAATTACCTAAAGCATCAGGAGGGACAGGTGTCTCCTTAGCTGCTCCTCCCAGGAAAAACATATTAAATGCTGATGAATAGAGAGCATGCGGAGACAAAATATTCACACTAAACAGATTTGTGTTCCCTTCTTAAACAAAACAGGAAATTAGTAATTCATGGCACCGTTTGGATTAGGAGGAATCAAGCATTACAGTGACAAAACTAAAAACAGACAACACATCTCTCCAGTGGTAGTCGACCCAGTGTTTCCCATACATTAACTAGACTGTGGCGGCCCGCCACATTCTAATTTGTCCCACCACGGTCTCAAAAAGAACCGGAAACATAATGTTTGTAATATATATGAATATATGAGAACCGGAAATATAGTGTCTTTTAATACCCCCATAGAAGACGAATATCTGCTCCGCTAAGCGAATGGAGCTATTTCTGTCTGCATAAGACAGAACAGGGGAACAGCAGGCGTTCACTAGATTCTCCCTCCGAAGTGGAGTCGGGGGAAATCACGTGCTTGAGGTGTTACAACAGACAGACCGAGTTTGGCTAATGTTTCTGTCTATGGATATGCATTCTGGCTTCCCAATACATTACAACAACAGTGATGACCAAAAAAAGTGGACAAAACAGTCACTCTATGTAAACTTTGTTCAATGCAAGTGCCGTATGCACCGGTTGCTGATAGCGCTTGAGTGCAGGTAAAACCTGAGCAACACACGGTGTTGCTATCTGTGTTTAAACTAAATGCATTTAACCCTTGCCAATTTAAACATTAAAGAGCCAGAAGACTCTCACTCACTCACTGCTCTTGATTGAATAGCTTTTGTAACTTTAATAAGGATTAATCTTTAATTTATACAGTCAAATCTGTAATGTTATTTCACATTTGATTACTTTATTCAATACTTTATTCTGTACCTGAAAACTACTGAAAACCTAAAAAGCACGGTTTATTTTATTTGAATCTTTGCTCTACTGTATTTATTTGTGCTTGTAGTTTGATTATGTTGTTATTTTCTTTATTTTTATTTGACAGTCCTTTTTCCCCTGAACATAGCACATACCGAACCGTACTGAAACTGTGACCCTAAAACCGTAATAAAAAAACGAACCGTGAGTAATTTGAAACATTACACCCTTAGTAATATAACTGTACATAATAAATATGTATTACCGGTGGCCCACACCAATTACACTAGAAATAAATTCATTCAACAAAGGTAATCTCTTTTACTACATATTTTTGATGGTTCAAAGGTATACTCTACATGTTTGACCATTCATGAACTATCATTTACTATATGTTGTTTATGTGACTAATGTAACTCATGTCTATGCAACCATTAAATAAATTACTACAAGAGCACAAAATTGTTTACAAGAGAATAAATTTCCTCACTGATGTAGTCACTTAATTTTGCTTTCAAAATGCACCCTTTAAATGTAAAATGTCAAAATTTTCTTCCGGGGGGCATGCACCCGGACCCCCCTACAAGGGCCGATGTCCACCCACCACAGTCTCACTAAATTCTGGGGGAAACACTGCGACCCATATATCGTCAAGGCTGATATATCAGCCGATATATCAAATTTTTTTTTAATATCGTCATTGCCCGATACGTTTTTCTATTTGACCGATTCTATATGGCTTAGAGCGGCACAAACAAAGTGTTCCATCTTAATTAGTTTAACAGTCCCATCTAATACTTTATTAGCCAATATATATATAGTGTGTAGACCAATAATCCCTAAAAAAGCCACAGACATGTCAACCATCCCACCAACTGTAAGGACACAAAGGACTGAGACTCTCCACTCCAATTAAAGACACCCTGAGTTTGACAGGCCAGGGAGATATATTACTACCCCAGGTGAAAGTTCAACATTGTATGTGCTATTGAAAGATTAAAAAAGCTTTCTAACCTTCAGCTCTAAAGCTTGAGAAGCATCCGTCTCTCTTCATTTAAAAGGAGGTGGATGATTTGCATGTATGGTGCAATGACATCGAGCTGCCTACTTCAATACATTTTAATGCGCTGCTTGCCCTTAATGGAGAATCAATGATGGGACAAGCCCGTCAACTTCGAGTCGACGCAAACACAATTTACACATTGACATGTGGAGGGTGTATGTGATTGATTCCGACTGCTTGAGGGTTTTAATATTGTTTTCCGTGCGCTCATTGACTCTCACTCACCGTTTTCCACATTATCCATTAAAGCTCACAGTCTGGCAAAGGCTTAATCTCGCTGTCTACGCCCCTCCCTTTGAGACTTCAAAACGCTCTCTCCACCTTGCCGTTCCTTTCTTTTCAGACCGCACGCACTGGAAATGTCCTGACACACTTGCTGAGCTGTAGTTAACCTGAACCAAACGTTTCAATGGTCGAATAAGTGCTTTGCACCTGTAAATACTCCAAGTCCAATCAATTCATGCAACTCAAGTGATCAATATTAAGAGGGTTGTCTTCTCTTTACTTTTAGTAATAGCACTTTCACAGCACTTTTTTCAACTAATATTCTATACTAATATTTTCACTATTAAAACTATACTTATAATGAAGAACACATATCCCAATATAAACGATAAACATCAAGCTGACTTAGCATGAAGAAACAGAATTCACAATGAGCTTCTATCATGGAGGTCAGTGAATTGACTAAACTGCCATAGTGATATAAGGATGAGGGTGCAGTTGTTCTTAAAGACATCACATTTTCTCCAATACTTGGATGACCGTCAGAGCAAAGTCAGCATAAGGGTGCTTATGCACTAAGGAAAGCTCTGACAGAGCATAAGATGACTTTTAAAGATGTGGAAATAGCCGGGACACTCTGAAATCGAACGGGAATACAGCAAAAACCATAATGGGGAATACTTGCCTGAAATGTTCATTGATTCACATATGCCTACTTCAAAGGGGATTTCAAACTGTGGTTCAGGGATTCCCAACAAGCTGCAAAGCTAGGCTAGATGGTACTGTGAATAGTTACCAGATCCTTCCAATGCAACTCACCACCAAATCACTAAAATCATTCACATCAAACAAGTACTGCTGAAATCCTTGGAAACATGCATAAACACACAAACCATATAGAGGTAGCAACACAGATATGCACTGGCACACACAGGCACGCTTGTGACCCCGAGGTGTGTAATCAAATGTGCATGTGAATATTCAAACGCACAGTGGAGCAGATAAGGCTAGGGGGAAGAAATACACACATGGCCGATTAAGCATTGCACACACTTTTATATTTCCCCCGGCATTAATGGGTTGTGTGTAAGAGCTGTAAGAAGTGGAACAAAGCTGATGCACAATAGCCCCACTTTTGTGTTAATCTCTCATAAAAGTGCACACGACATTAATGTCATTCAGCTGCGGAGACGTGATGGTGTAAAATGATTAATAGTCCCAGACAGCCTGCATGCTCAGCAAAACCACTGTTTCTTACCTTCCCAAAGTCCCTCACGTCAAACAGATCGAAGGGATCAAACAGCTCACTGTTCCTCAGGCCGAACTTATCATGGCACACTTTCAGGAATGTTCGGATGTTCTTCAGACAGAGAAACTGGAAAAGAGGCAAATAATGAACATCAGATTAGGATTAAAATTTCAACCTGACTGTAAATACAAGTGGAAAAGTCTTTCTGTAAACTGCAAACCTATGGGAATATTTCCATATTTAACAGAATTAAAACACTGTCACTTCAGAGGCATGGAGAACTCTGACACTACCTCATTTCTGCAGCGTGTGGAGCATATTTAATTTCCTGGAGCCTATTGAAAGTCAGCTCATTTCCTTCTTCCTGTACCAGTGATTAAGCAAACATTATCGCACACTGTGATTTGGATCCCCAGGCCCAGGCTTGGTTCAGATAAGCAAACGAGCCTCTGACGGATTGCCTTTGGCATGATCTACCGTGGTCGCTGTTCATTTACCAGCCTACGATCCTACCATATCTTCTGTCCTTGCGGTCTCTAAAGCAGACTGGATCCTTCTCTCATTGCATAATCATTACCGTTGGTAACACTGATGCCAGTAAGACACAGTGCTTGCTTCTACTCCTTATTTTTTTCAGAGAATTCATACATAAACCTTCCTTGTAATGAAAATTTGTCTAATACAATTGACTTGAGCTGAGTGAAACCAATACAACCACACAAACAGGGACAAAACAATAACAACTTTGTCATTGTTTAATTCTACCCACCAAATGTCAATGAATCATGTACCATGTTTAATTCATGCAGATATAATTCAATTATGTGCATGGGTTTGCATTTCTATGGAGACAGCGGTGGAAATAAACTCCACAAATACTGGTAGCAAATAGGCGCATAGTGCGTCGCATTCCACACTAGTAATGATTCAGGAATGAAGGGGGCTGTAAACCAGAGATATTACAGGCTATTATCAGCAGGAATCACAACCCCTATTGTGAATGCACTACTAGCAGCTCTGTTTCTTGTGTAAAGCAGGACAACGGAGGCCTATTTGTCACATTAAAGCCAGTACAATGGAGATAACCACCCTTAGAACACAGGATGGATGAAATTCTTACAGTCATGTTGCCACTTTTAAAACGAGTGCTTAATGAAACCCCAAGCATGCCAGGATCAGCATTATGCTGGAAACACAAGAGTGTACCAGAAGAAAATACCAGTTCATTTATCAGAACAGATAATGATGGCTAAGGATGACTGAGAACATGCAACATGATGTAAAGATAAGGGACAAAGGGAATTACAAGATGAAATCACACAGGCATAAACAGTACAAGCATTTTACTCGCATTTGTGACTAAAAACATATTGTTGGGAGTCATGAGCCTGGCCAATCAATACGGCTGGCGCGGCTGGAAAATGTTCTGCTCTCACACCGAAAGCACAGGAGCTGCTTCAGTGATCATCATCACACATCAATAAGTTATCTCTCGAAGGTAAGAATGCAGTAAACGTTTCTGAAGTTGCAATAAATCACTACAATGAAGTTGCAAAACACCTAAATATAATCGATTTATGATGACAAGCCCCGTTCAGTTATTATACTGTGAATTCCCGGTCAATGTCCGTCATTGCAGTGATATGCTTTAACGGATCATCACATCAGTGCTGAGATAGTGAAACTAAAACCTACTTCTCTCACCATTCGGCCAACTTAACGTTATATTGTGAATAGATTATCAACACGAATGAATTCACTCACGTCTGCTGCAGGTTTTTTTTGTGTTGTTCACATAGCTTCACTGAACAGCGTCCGTTCAAAAAAATTGCGCATATTTGGAGAAATATTGCTTTATTCTAACATGATTGCAAAATAATTTATCATACAGATTCAGAATTACCATTATGCAATTTTGAAGAGCTGAAAGGGCATCAAGCGCGAGCTCTGACGCGATGCGCGCTCTCTCATTTGACTAATAACACTATGCTAATAACGTAAATTGTCAATAATCTCACATTGCACGTTTCTGGATGACGCTGTCCTGTATACTACTAATTGTTACCCATTTTAATTTACTTTATAAAACTTCAGAGAGATTATATTTATTTTCCATTATTTGTTCATTTGTTGCTGTTTAAATTTGCTTTAAGTTTTACTTCGTTTACAGAATGTTGCTGATGGATGCTCCCAGCACTTTTTATGTTTGTTGTTATTATTAATATTAATGTTGTTATTATGAACAGTTCTCAGAATTAAAGATGTGTTAAAATAATTTAAAGAGAGTCTTTGTCAGAGGCCTTAATTTTGACATTAATTTTCATTTTTACACTAGACACATATCGGTTCAAAATATCGGTTATCGGTCTTCTTTATCTGTAATAATCGGTATCGGCATCGGCCCTGAAAAATGCATATCGGTCGATCCCTACAGTGTAGTTAACTAAAATGTTCTTTTTATAGATTAAAATTAGATATAATTTTAATCCAAAAATTAATGAATACGAGATAGCAAAATATTTTCTAAATTCAATGAATATTTCCATCAAAACACCATAAAAAAAAAAAAAACATAAATTAAAAGTAAAAATAAAAATCACTTAATTTACACAGTAATTTATTGTTCTCATTTTGTATTCTCAGATGATACCGAATATGTTCCCAGGAAGGACTCGATACGAGACATTCTAGTATGCAGTAACCTGCTTTCGGTGCAGGTAGTGTTCTCTTAAAATAGATGCTTCAGTAACTTCTTTCTCTCCACCTTTTTTCTCTCTTCGAGACCAGAAGTTCAGTTTGTTATGAACCCACTAAGCATTAAAAACACACTATGGGTTTTAAAGTACTTTAGTATGCATTTCCCCACCCTGTTTAGCTATATCCAACTCAAATGAATAGGGTACTGTTTCTTCATGGTAACCACACATCCCTTTAGTCTCCTGATTGCTTACTGGAGTCCCAAAGGTATTGCGTTTGGCTGTGCAGTGTCATGGCAGGGGTTTGAGCAAATCTGTTGCTCAGAGTGCACACCTCAACCCCAGGCTATGTTTATGTGGCTGTTGCTCTCTTTGCATTAAGATTCTAGTGATGACTACATGTAAAGATCAGAGCACCACCTGTCTCATTCAGCACAAGCACTCAAATTCTGCCTTTTTCAATGAAAACCAAATAGTAGAAAAAAAGACGGCTATGAAGAGTGGCAGACATGAATAAACAGCTAGGGGAAGAAACCAGGTTACACAGAGCTGTCATTCCCAAACACTCTCATCCCTGAGGAACAGATATACACACAAGGAATAATGAATTACCCTTTCCGCCAGAGGTGCACCACATATCTAGGATATGTCATTCCAAACCACGAGAGAATCCACTAAACTAGATCAACAAAAATTAAACCCTCTTTGAAAAAGAAGGAAAGGATGAGCAGAAAATAATTCAAAATAGATAAAAGAAAAACAAGGAGAAATGTAGTCTGAGTCTCAGGAATCACAGACCATTGGCTGAATGTCTGATGCATATGGCACACAAACTTGGAAACACTTCAGGAGTTTCGAAGTCATCATCTGATTCTAAAGGATTTCCAGTGTCACGTTCTTTAACAGTCAGCCTGGAAACAAAGATCAAGTGACACCAAACTCCCTTATGGAAGAAGCAAGCTGTCGTGTTATACAAGTGAGACTATGTGCGCTCATCAGGGTCAGCTAAATGCCAGATTTTCAAAAGTATGTGAAGAATGTAAAGTTTCCAGCATAGACTCTTTAAAATACTTCTAAGAGATTTACATAATGGTCTGGTATTGTAGGGACATCGATGTTACATTTTCACTCCCCTAAACATGACCCGGAACAAAACAAACTGTGATTGGCTGCTTTACATGTTAGTCAAATGGCCTCTGGGTGGTCCTTGGCCAATCAAAGCTGCTATGGACCTTCTGCCATCAGTCTGAAGGTCTGGCAACATGAGACTAGGAGAAATGAAGTCCTAGGGGAAGATTGTTATGAATTTCCGGAAGCTCAAACGTGCTGTGTAACACATGACAATGAACCACAATGGCTACGCAGCAGAGCTTTTGGAAGAGGTTTGTTCTTGTGTGTTATTCAGGTTCGGTTGAGCTTTACATGCGAGCAAAAGCCTAAGTGAAATCTTTTCATCATAAAAAGCGGTCGAGTCTCTTCAGGAAATTTGTTATAAGTTAAACAGATGTTATATTAAACTTAGTCTTGTCAACATTTTGGAAAATGTTTTTGTGTTCATTGAGAAATTGTTTAAAATGTTACTTTTCAAAGGGGTTGTACTCATGTTTTTGTTTGGTTCGTAATGTACTTGCTTGTCCATGTGTTTCTCTTTGTGAGACAGAAATAACTTTTGTGTAATGAATTCATCAAGTGCACCATTGCACAGAAAAAGACAGAAATCCAAATAACACCAAGTATAGGATAATTAACTGTATGGAATGTGGGCACCCACCGGCAGAAACATAATTTGGCACTATTTGGATTATTATTATTGTTATTGTTATACTACAGTACCATGTAAATCTACTGCAAAAGCAGTCAATATAACCAATAGATGAGCCATAGACAAATCAACCGGCACAGATTTCTAAAATGAGGGATGGGACACAAATATGTGAGTACAGTTTGCAAAACTGTGGAAACAGATTGCGAAAGCCTGGGCACAGATTATGAATTTGTAGGTACGGACTGAAAAACTGAAGTTACAGTTTACAATCTGGTTTACGTACGGATTGTGGGTACGGTTTAGAAATCCGTGATTTGTTAAACCGAGGGAACAATTTAAGAATCTGTGAGTATGGTTTATAAACCGAGGGGATGAATTGCAAAACTACTATTGTCACAGACTTACGGTTCTTGTTTTTTTTTTTATCTTCTTCTTCTTCTACAGTTGACTTCCCAGGCTTCATAAATTGTTGTGTCTGGGGATATGGAGTATCGTTCTCCATAGGGGCACAAGGAGCACAGATCAATCCAGCCAATGATTCACTTCAAAAACATGACTGAAGAAGTCAAAGAGTCAAACAATCTGTCAAGCAGTCAGACACTAAGCCTTGAAGCAGCGACTCAAAAGACAGTCAGTCAGGAAGAAGGAAAGAACAGAATCAGACAGCGAGTCAGCGGGTGAAACATTGAGTCTAGACTGCGGCGAGACGTAGTCAGGCAGCCATCAGAGAGTCCGCTCTATCTACTGCATGAATTCAAAGATGTAAGCAAACAACATACCGCATAAATGGCCAGACGGTTTTCAACAGATGGCACTGAGCCAAGGCTAGGATGATAAGAATCATTGTATCAATCCAAGTATGAGGGCACCGTTTGGAAAAATACCTTCAAAAAGAACCTGGCAAAGGGGTCAATGCCGAGCCGAGTTGTGATGTGAGAGGGCGTCTCCCTCATTGACAGGCATGGCAGTGGCATTTTGTCAGTGCTCTGATCCTTTGTCTCGCTCACAGAGAGGAAGCTCCCACTAGAGCATGGCGCCCAGGCCAGGTCATGACAGAGCAAGAAAGCGTGAAGAAGAATGAAAGGCAAAAACAGTAAACACATCTCTGAAGAGCTAAGGAGGCTGAGGCTGATTAGCTCTAATCTCCAGCAGAATTTCCGGGGTCGCACAGATGTTAAAACCTCTCCGGAGAAAAACCTGACTTCGAATAATTGGAGAGGCAGACACTAAATGAATAATGTATGCTGGTATGCAAATCTGATCTGATAATCTGATAGGATTATCCAAAAGGCCCAATTTATCACAGAAACCCCTCTAAGTCAGGATCGAATTAAATAAATTGTACCTCGTAGGACTCCCATCTGCCTGTATGAAAAGAATGCAGAAAACTGCAGTTGTCTTTATTTAAAATATTTATTTAAAATTGTGAAAACTTATTTATAGCCACAAAAAAAAAAAAAAGAGCCAAGAACCAGACCAAAGGCAGTAAGGATGCGACAATTTTCGAATATTCGATTAGTTATTTATAGAATATCGAATTATAGAATTCCTCATGTTTTCATGCAGATGTGGTGGTGACACGTTCATGTAACCAGACGGTGGCACGCACTGCCAATAACACACCTAAAAGCTGTTAATCAACTCTCAGACAACAGAAGAAGAACACATTGTCTCACATGCACACTGTAGACTTGCGTGGCATATAACAGATGTTAAAATTAATTTTCACATAAGTTCAGTCATTCAGTTTGTTCACAATATGTAAGAACATGTTTAGCCTAAAATCATTATGACTTGAGGTAGGCTTGCTGCACTGGTCTGTGTGTTACCGGTGTTCAGCCGCAACACCGGTATCATCACTTGCCCACCGTGGCACCGCCCCTCACCGTTGTTTTGATTTTTTTATAATAATAAAAATAATTTAGTTCAGTTACAGAACAGACACTACAATTAAAAACTAAACGTGTATGCTTAATTCAGCGTGAGCCGAAAGAGAGTCACAACAGGAGACAGTTTTCACTTCGCCTCACTCTTGACTGACAAGACAACAGGCGGAAGATTTGGTTTCAAAGCAAAATGTAAAAGTGCCCATTTAAGCAAGTTTGTCATTGTACTGTTTTGTTGTTGTGCGTTTCAATAAGAATGATAATGAACTGACCATGCAAGCAATTGCCGCTCCCCAATTGGTGCCAATTTGAAAGTGAAAGTAAAATGTGCATGGTCGCACGGGCATTCATCATTCATGGTGCGTGTCATGGAAGCTCAATTTTACTTTCGCTTATTTGGTTATGTTAATTATATTAATATAATATAATATCCTTATATGGCTTGAGTTAAGATGGGCCTATTCCCTAATGAATTAAAATGTTATCATACAGAGTGAAAACGTGAATGGTCTCTCTCCCTCTCTCCCTATTTATGTGTGTGTAGCCATTGCATGCATGCATGCATGCGGGGGAGGGGGGAGATTTTCGAATAATAATCGAATAATTCCCAGCGATCATCGAATATTATTAATGCATTAAATGCCCATTCCTTAAAGGGAGGCATGTCCCTCACTGCTACAGGTTTTCTTCCATCTGAAACAGGAGATTCATCCACTGAGGAACAAAGACTAGCCTCTCATAGATAATGGAAAATGGCAAGCCCTTTAATTCAGAAGCAGTCACAAAATAAATGGCCCCAACCTGGCCAGATAAAGGGAACAGTGTATCAACATGTCTACTGTCAAGACTTGGTACAGGCTAGACAATGGGAGCTCTTCAGTGCCCCAGAGCACTATCTGGATTCATCTGTCCAAATTCACTTCAACTGAGTAAAGAGAATGAATGGATGCCCGACTAATCTGATGGAAGACGGGAAGATAAAAACAAAAGGAAGTCAAAATCTTTTTTTCACCACCATCTGACCTGATTACCCATTTCTGTTAATCCTCATTCCCAAATTGTAGAATCATAAATCCCTTTTCTTTTTAGTATCCTGGGCATTTATAAAAAATGTATGATTAAGCACCAGAGAAAGTGTTATACTGCCATTTCTGTTTGTTTTCTTATATACTCATGTTCTTGCCAGGCTACACATTTTGTTGCCTGAGAAGACTCTTCAAATCAGTTCACTTCTCACACTGTAGAAATACACTGATCATCCACAGAGACTGTAAAACTATGATGAAACGATCTCACCAAATTCCACATTCAGCACTTGGAGCATGAAATTCTTGAATTATTTGATCCCTGATTTGGAGATCCTGTCTGACTTCAGGGCCATCTGCTTTTGAATAACTTAAGAGTTATTACAGATGAGCACCATAACATGCTCTATTCTGGGCAACCCAGCAAATCACACATAAGTAGAGTTGTAGACACTGGGCAAAGGCCAACTGAGTAATCGCTGGATTAAGTAGCCGGCAAACACATCAGACGCAGGGCTGATGAATGTGGAGAGAATGGCTGTGGAGAATCACAGACTACAGCCGATCAATGGTGAGGTTATTTATGATACCAGGGAGGGGAACTGGAACCGCATCCATTTTCCAGAGTCCATTTCTCTCTTTCGCCAGTGGTTCCTCATATCTGTGATTTTAGACCCTCCTGTAGGTTCTTGGCCTAGCTTCTCAGGACGCATCTGAGATGTCTTCTGGAAAAGAATGTGTTTCTTGTGTTGTTTACTTGAGAAACGGGTGCTTCTGTTTATACAAATGCAAAGTGACATTAGCATTGGATACACTCATTAGAAATAATCATACAAAGTAGCACAGCCAAACGTTTTAATGGAACAAGTGTTCTGTAAACATTTTCTTGTACTTCCCTTGCTGTGCAGTCCGTTGCCCATTACATGCCTTAAAAATGCATTTTTTGAAGGGCATGCATAAAGAGAAATCATCACTCCATCGCATCTGTGCCATCAGTGACAGAAGTCTCTTTAGAAACAGCCAATCCAATTACAGAGGCAAAATCTTTCTACAAGCATGAAATGGTTTGAGGAGGCGTGCCAGGATGATGGTAGCTAAAAATATGGGTTATCTGTGACGACAATGACAGACAATAGTCAGTCCCAAAAACCTAGCAAGTTGCTTTGTGGTCTACTGCCCAATCTGGCAATATCCTCACTAGGGCTGCATGATTTATTACAAATTTATCACACGCGATTTGGCAAAGGCTGTGATTATTTCATGCGTAGCTTGTCAGAGTTGTACGGCTTTGTGATCAGTAGTAAATGCTTCTCCATCTGAAAGCCAAAGGCCGCTCTCGGGCAGAAACTGCAAATATGCCTTACTGCCGAAGTAGAACATGCGTCATTCCAGGAAATCCTATACAATCGCTGTAGCTGAATAAACAGAAGAATGAAACGTTTTGACTGATTAAACATAACTAATCAACACACGACTGCCATATTCTGTGTAAGAAGCCACTTCATCTGACAGAAGGATGCTCAACTGTTGTTATGAAGTGAGTTTGGAATAAAAACATATTATTAAATGTTTTCTTTTGTTGGACAAGATGTTAATAAATGCTTCTCATGTCTGGAAAGATGTTTGACGCGTGTTGTTTTTTCAAATGCACATTATAAGCGATTCAAACTTTCAGATGTTTTCAGATTGGATTAGCATTTGGAGCCATAATTCATTGACAAGCCACGCATAAAAAAATAATTGCAGCTAAGCAATTTCATAATCGCACTAAGACAAATCGTTTAAGCGCGATTTCAATGGGTTTTTTCAAATCGTACAATTAATCGTGCAGCCCTAATCCTTACCAAAAAATGTAAGCTTTAAACATGTCATTATAACAACTGATTTTAGTACTCAGAGAGAAATATTTGGGGGAACATTATATGTAATTATTTAAAATCCAATTTTTACAACAGGTGTACATGCAAAAAACTTTTTAAAGACTTATGACTTCAAAGACATTTTAGAGGCATTAAAATACAATGCAATACAAGATCCTATCAATACATTTTAAATAAAAAAAACCTCTGACCACTGATTACATATGTATTTCTACCTACACACTGCATACTTCAAGAACTGGTATTAAAATTTAATTCATCGAAAAAACAAGGGATCCGGTTAATAAAAAGTGGATCTCAGTTCCTAAGTATAATAGTCCTTGCACCTAAAAATGCCTAAAAAAATACTGCTTAGGTTGGCAGCTCACTAGCTTTTGGAACTGAGCTGAAAATTCTTCGCACATTAACTTGCATTGCAAGCTTTTTATTGTCTTTATTCCAATAAAGTACATATTCTGTAAAAAGAAAAAAAAATGCTGAAACAAATCTAACCGTTTTTTTAATTTTACACTAATAAATGCAGCAGTACAGCAGAGCAGTGTGAGGAGTGTTTGACACAGCTCATGTCTGGTTCTGGGTTCAGCAGCTGGGTCTCAGCACTTAGCTGCCATTATCTCAGAGCTAGCTAATGTCATTAACATAGAAAATGGCCTCTTAATCACTCCGCTGATTCCATGGCTTCTGTGCATGTCATCATTTAAATAATAATCTTCACACCCCGGCTAAGTCATCACTCAATCGCCAGAGACAACATCTACACAATCTGAGAAACAGATTTGTTTATAGGTGAGACAAAAAGAAAAACAAGATGCGAGAGCCACAAATGTGAATTTTTACCCTGACAAAGTGAAAATGTTCAAAGAATATTGGAATTGTTCACCAGAAATTATCCGCATTTATTCAGTCACAACATTCCTTCTGATGATTATTCATGTTAATTTGATGCTATAAATAAACTAGTTGGAAGAGATGATCGGTTCACAAGCCGCTTAAATGGAGGCGCTACAGCGATCTGTCACAACACATTGAAGAGCCAAAAAACAGTACTTATCGTTTAAATTTCCTTAAGTAAAAAATGTAAAATTTGAGACTTTGTTTCATATCAAACATAACCTGCTCTGTCTTGTCTGTCCTCTTTGCTCCGCAATGTATTTTTCACTCAGTGAGAACATGATGTGTGGCGGGAGAGCAGCAAATAGCAACAGTAACTAAAGAGGGTCGGTCTTTGCAAACGGTCCATCGTGAAGCCAAAGAGGCTAGAGGAAAGATCATCCTTACTGTCAATCATCATAGAGATACCAAAGAATATTTCAATGCAAACTCTCAAATCTAGAACCTTCTGCCCATATCCTAAAAACACTCATTTCAGAATGAATCCAGGCACATGTGTATGGACAGCTCAACGTTGTAGCACTCTCCTTAGTTCCTGGACGTTCTTTTAGGCACTGAGTCATTCTGGCTCATTCAGGGGACATCATTACGTGTTATCTATTTACATTTCTTTCACCAGACAATAGGGCTGAAACGATTAGTCGACATTATCGACAACGTCGACAATAAAAAATTGTCGACAAATATTTTTGTTGTCGAATAGTCTCTTGCCTGCAATAACGCGGTGTAACCATTGGGGCGCTGTAGCGCATTACTGTAATGCAGCCCTCCCGGATCCAGTCCAATAAAAGAAGTCAGCGCTTTGGAGTACATAGTGCAAACGAAGTCGAACCCGTAAAATATAATTACATAACGTTTAGCATAACTACCGAATACTGTTATGCAGGGCCACCAACTCTCATTCAAACTCACTGTTCTCACGCCACACGTCCCACACAGTGAAAGATGCATCGCAGAGCAAAGAGGACACAGACAATGTGCATACAGATAAGACAGATCAGGTTACTTTTGATATAAAACTAAGTCTCAGATTTTAAATTCTGTCAATTTCACTACGGGATTCAAACAATACTTGTGGTTGTGATGCTGTTTAACGTGGAGCAGCAGATCGCTGTAACACCTCAGTTCAAGCGGCATGTGAACCTATCTCTGCTATTACAGCGCGAAATAAATGTGAATAAACATCAAAAAGTACTTACTGAACTTACTGAAATGAATCAATCTCTAATGTAATCACTTAATCTGAGTTTTAACCGCAGAAAGAAGTCAATAAAACTTGCAAACAAATATATCACACAAAATGTAATATTTACCTCAGCCATTCAATGACCATAAACTCGATAGTGTGTGTGTGTACAGTATATAAATATATATATATATATATATAAATATAAAAATCATCTAGAGAGGGGCCTTTTTCAAAAAAAACAAAACAAAACAAAAAAAACACCACATAATTACATTCAATTTTTACACAAATACATTAATATTTTTACTATTATTAAAAAGTTATTACAATTCCCAGACTTAAAAACACAGTACCAGTCATTGTAACAGTTGGACTATTGATGACTTCTGAGGGGGAAAGAAAACCAGAAGGATATTGGTCTATTCAGTTGGCTTGAAAATTATTTTAAAAAATACACTTTCAAAAGCTGAAGTGATTTCCTTGTTTTATTTACTAGTTAAAGTACAGTATAACTCAATATTTTAACTAATTGCTAAAGTGGAATAATCAAACAAAGATTACTGATTAATCAGTGCAATAATCGATGATTAGTCGATTAATCGTTCTAATAATCGATAGATTAATCGACTATTAAAATAATCTTTTGTTGCAGCCCTACCAGACAATGACTATTTACACAAAATAATAATAATTAGTAGTAGTAGTAGTAGTAGTATAATGATCTGCTTATTTAAAAAAAAAAAAAAAACCTACTTAAACTTTCAAAAGACAGGGTCCCGATATCCTGTTTAAGACACACTTCCTGTTTACATCCATTGGAATTTGATGGAGAGTTTTTGTTTTGTTTTTTGGACAGCAGGCTCCACTAGATTTAACAACAGAAGATAACAACAGCTAAGGGAAAGACTTCACAATAGGCTGGGCGGCCCTGAGACTCCTTTTAGCGGTGCAGGTTTATCTTCTCTCTGACAACAAACAATCTCTTCTAAAAAGCAACCAAAACCAAACCCATCATCTCTCCTCCACCTCTTTTTTCATTACAGCACAGTGTAATTTAATTAACTCCCGGTAAATCTTTGACATTCTTCAGTAATGACAAGCAAATCTGACAAGTCTGGAGCACAGCCACATGCTGCAACTGAAAGTGCTCGACGATGGAAAGAAAAGAAAAAGGAGAGAGAAGGCTTTGTCTAGGGGGATATGGTAGAGAGGAGCATGAACTAGCAAGATCAAAAAGGCGCTCGCTATCACTGATCTCACTTGAGGAAGGCAGGAGGTGGGGGAGAGTAGGGATCACAGTCTCGCTTTGGCTTCTGCTGCTCACCGGATGTGCTTGTGCTTTCATCAGAAGGCAGCAGATCCAGCCAGGGGCTGGTGAGGAGGATCAGAGCTGCAGCCACACATACAGACCCAGACAGAAAGCCTGGAGCCCAAGAGGGAAGTGTTTTGCTCTTCTAACACCGTAGCTCATTTAGGACAAGCAGCCAGACTAAAAGAGAATGTTTTAATGTGAAAGGCTGTTATGGTAGTGATGGAAATACTAACGATTCAAAGCCCTTTGGAGACGTTATGTTAAACTGAAGTGCAAATCCTTTAGTTGTAATCCTACAACAGAGATGATAGACCACAGCAGACATGTTACATCGAATCAAAGCGTCATACTTAAAATAGGCACCCCATCCTGCGAAAAAGGAAAACATGTAACATGGTAGCAAAACACATGAACTCAAACCATGACAAGCTGGGTTTGATAAAGTGAATCTATGTTGATCTTAGGATGACACTGGAGGCACAAGTCTACGTCCAAGGGATTGTGCTTTGAAATGGGGCGTGGAAATTTATCTACGATAAGCAGTCACACAGTCACTAGATGGACAGAGCCACCAACACCCTGGCGTAAGGGTGCTCCGATTGATCAGCACCGATTGTTATCGCCTGATAATAGCTTTATCTGTGGTCTCTATAAACGCAGATCAGAAGGGCCGTCCAGAAGAGCAGATCAGATGATGCAAAAATCGCAATACATTTTTTGCGCAGCTAAAATTGCTTCACTACATTCACCGGTCTGGCAGTTCTACCAGGGGTCTGAAAATGACAGTAAATTTTCAACTTCGTGGACAGCGGAAATATTGCCATGGCAGCAACCCAGCTGTCCAAATCAGCTAGATCAATGATTGTCATAAAATACAGTAAACTGCTGCTAAACTGCAGGACATGCTTGAAAATAAAAAGAATTATTAAAACTGCATTTAGCCACGAAAGTGATACTGGTCCTCAAGCGGCTTATTGTGTGCACGCTCTAAGACGGAGTGGAACACGGACAAGCAAACTGAACTTTGAGCTTTGGGTGCCTAAACGGTTAAATACACACAGAAATATGTAAAAATGCCCGGCTTGGTGAGTTTTCGCTTAAACGCTGTTGGTTATGTCTTAAGTGATGATAAACAGTTGGAAAATAAGTACAGGGCTCTACATTAGCGCTTATCTGCTTTTTAATTTTGTCAAAGCTTATAGAACACTGATACTAGTTCACCCCAAAATTAAAATTCTGTCATTAATTACTCACCCTCATGTCGTTCCAAACCCGTAAGACTTTCGTTCATCTTCGGAACACAAAGACCTTTTTGATGAAATCTGACAGCGTTCTGTCCTTCCATAGACAGCCTTTGCAACTTGATCTTTGATGCTTCAAAAAGTTCATAAAGAGATCAGAAAACTAATCCATATGGATAGAGTGGTTTAGTCCAAATTTTCTGATGAGACTGGATCGCTTTTTATGATAAACATTAATTTAGGCTTTAGGCATCCAAACTTCAGGCACAAGAACCAACCACCTCCAAAAAGTTTACGCAGCACGTTTGAGCTACCGGAAGAGATCTGTTCTCGTGCGTCATTCAGGTTCAGTTGAGTTTCTGTGTACATTCGCTGATCAAGGTTTATATGCGAGTAAAAGCATAAATTAAATCTGTTCATCATAAAAAGCGATCGAGTCTCTTCAGAAAATTTTGACTAAACCGCTTGATGCAAAGTCAGTCTATGGAAGGACAGAACAGTATATTGGATCGGTGCATTCGGTCTTAAAGAGACAGCAGCCTTATATTCCTGATGCTGTCATTAACGTTACATGATGTTAAATGTTTAAAAATAAATAAATAAATAAATATTTAAATTTTATTTATACAGTGAAGACTATGCAGTGTTGTTTTATGACGGTTCTGTTTTTTTTATTTTTTATTTTTTTTTTATTTTTCACAGGAATGCTACATTTGTTAATTGGGGGAATCACACAGTTTCAGCCAATCTCATGTTATTCTTGAGTACATATAGAGTAACAATGCATCCATCGTATCTCCAAAAAGTTTTTAATTTTGTCCTATTTATCCTATATTTTGTCATCCTGGGGGCATGTCTGCCATAAGTGCCATGGGTAGAGCTTCTGCCTAGAGATTGCATGCTAGTTGCGACATCTTTATAAACAAAAAGGGAACAAAAACGTTGTGTCGTTTACATTATATGCACTTGCGCGCCAATTGCCAACAAAACACAGACATTTGATGCAGTTTCACTCACCACCCACGATCTGCAAATCCAGCACCAAACTGGGACTTGTTTACAAAGTATTCATCACCGAATTCCCGGGAACAAACATACATGCACAACTTCGTTGCTGCCTCGGAAAAACAAACTTCATCCTCAGTTCCCTTAAGGCTGGGTTCTTTGGGAAGCTGAAAAAGGTAATCTTTCCCTCACAACCAAAAACACACTCCTTCGGTGACGGGATCTGCATCTCATTTCAGAGGCTGTGTCCTCCAGAGGTCACATTTGAAGGCTGAATACTTCATCAAGGATGTCATATTTAAGAAAAGTAACTGTAATAAAATTGATTTGAGGTGTCAAATACTGTAATTTCTTTCTTATGTTGCAATCTAATGGTTATTTTTCTTAAATGAGACTGCCTCGATGATGTATGTAGCCTTCAAAGTGCTCTTGCTCTGGGTGATGTGTGTGCATGCTTATCAGGGAGAAGTGCCTATACAAGGAATTCCGCTCTCTTTTGACGTCATACAGGCCATACTCGACAAAAACTCTCTGAATCCTGCACTGAAACTGGAAGTAGTGGATTTGGCACAGAAATACTCCATCATACGTCCAACTCGTGTTTTGAATCTTTAGCATGAGAATGCAACTCTTCAACAGTGTAAATAAGTCAGAATGCATGAAATGGCATTATATCCCCCTTTAAGCTCTAAGCTGTTCCTAATCACCTCTAAGAAAGGGAATGGAATATGTTGAACATGTTGCTTACCAATAAATAAAGAGTTGTTAATTAATGATATTTTCTCATTTCTTAAATTTTTTTTGTATACTTCGTTAGCCTATTATTTATTTCGGTGATCGGTATCGGTGATCAGTATCGGCCAATACTGCTTCCAGTGATAATCAGGGATCTGCCCCAAAAATCCTGATCGGAGCACACTTATCCTCGCGTGCCTTTAAAAAAGAAAGAGGAAGGGCATGGGGGAGAGAAAAAAAAAAAAAAGATGTCAGTCTAGATTTAGCCTAGTTTCCAACATGCCCATTAATTTCAAAGCAGATGTTAAAAAAAAAAAAGAAAGAGAGGAGGAAAAAGGCTTTGCCTAAGCCAGAGTAAGCCAGAGTTGTGCACCAAACAAGCAAACGTGAGCTTTAGATGAAGAGAGAAAAAATGTGATCAGTGCTGATTGGGATTTTAGTTCTGCTGATACGGTTTAAGGCTAAATCACTTTAAGATGACCATGAGCAAGGCTACATTGTTACTGGTCAGTGGAGATTGCATGTTACCATAACCAGCTTGATTACAGGGAATGGAGGATCATGGGAAGAACCTCACAAGCTAGAAAGGAAAAGAAAGAAAAGTGAGATGATGAGAAAGGAAAACAGGAGAATACTGGCACACATTTTAACCAGCCCAGACATGCCAAGTGAGCTCCCCTATCTTACCCTCAACAGTGAGATCACGCCAGAGACAGCTGAAACTATGACATACAAGATAAAGAAGGAAATCTTTTCCCATCTACACATCCTATAATTTGTAATAGCAGGCAGGTTTCCAGCATCTGCCAAGCGTTTCCACTTTAAGCAGTGTTTTGTCATTGCTAAATGCAGCTCCATTCATGCCAGTGGCACAATTAGTGCCTTTCAGGCCATCCCTCAGGGATATTTGGAAGTTTAAGCCAGAGAATGATCCTAATGAGACAAAATGCTGAACAAAACAGCAAACAAGGTTTACAGGTTTTACCTAATTTGAAGGCAACAGTGGCCATTCTCCAGGCATTTTCTTTCACAATGGAATACATAAAGGGTTAATTCATCCAAAAATTTTAAATCTGTGATCATTTAACCTCATGTTTATCCAAAACCATGTGACTTACTTTCTTCTGTGAAAGACAAAGGAGGATGATTGGTAATTTACAATGAATGGAGACTGACACTATCAAGCTCTAAAAATGTCACAAAATTATCATAAAAGTGCATTATTGTCTTCTGAAACCAGACAACAGTGTGAGGAACAGACCAAAATGTGGGCAATTTTTTTATTATCTGAAAATCTTCCTCTGTACCGTAACAATTTCATTCTCACTATAAATATTGCATGTCACGATCAGTTATGATACGCACAACTAATGTTCAAGAACAGGGAGGATTCATAGCAAACAACTAGGGCTGTGTATTAGGGATGGGCATTTCAAGCAAAAATAATATTCGAAGATCGCTGGGAATTATTCGAATATTATTCGAAAAAATCACACCCCTCCCCCACAAGCACACATCACGCATGTATAAGCTACACACACATAAACGAAAAGAGAGAGGGAGAGAGACCATTCACGCTTCTTTTTTTCACGGTCATTCATAACAGTGCGGAGCAGACTGAAAACGCTCAAACCCGCTTAAATGGACGCTTTTAAATTTCAATTTGAAACCAAAACTTCCACCGTCATCTTGTCAGTCAAGAGTGAGGTGAAGTGAGGTGAAATCTGATCGACTGTTGCTGATTTTTGCTGCGACTCTCGTTCGGCTCGCGCTGAATTGAGTAGACACATTTTGATTTTAATTGTAGTGTCTGTTCTCTTACTGAACTAAATGATTTTTATTACTATTACCAAAAATAAATAAATAAAATAAAAACGACTGTGGGTGGCGTCGCCGCGGTGGGCAAGTGATGATAACGGTGTGGCTGAACACTGGGAACACCGGCTATCGCAGCAAGCCTATCTCAAGCCATAATGATTTTAGGCTGCCTAAATGCGTAATAACATATTGTGAACAGACTGAATGATAGTGTATATATTATTATATTATATATATATTATTATATTATATATATATATATATATATATATATATATATATATATATATATATATATATATATATATATATATATATATATATATATATATACATACACACACACACATATACACACACACATATTGAGACTACAAGCTAGCTAAAGCTGGCAAATTGAAAGTGTGCAGAAAGAAGTGGAAGAGTCTGGGACACATAAAGGAGTGGGAGAGCCCCTCTCATGACGCAAATTCGCATCTGTTGTGAAGTGAATTTCAGGCACGAATGACGCAAGTAAACTCAAAATGTTCAAGCGTCCAACTAGACGTGTCTGACGCAAATGTGACGCGCGATTTGCGTTTGGTGTGAAAGCAGCATTAGAATACAGTGCATGAATAATATGGAGCCCTTTCATGATGGCTTTTTGGAGCTTGACAGCATGCTTCCCCATTCACACTCATCGTATGGAAAACTAGGGCATTCCTCTAAATTTCACTTCAGGAATAAAGAAAGTTATTTACATAACATGAAGGTGATAAAATGACAATTTTCATTTTCCACTGAAATACCTAGGACTGGAACAACATCCTCGTAATCAATTATGTCGATTACATAAATTTGTCGACTTGTGTGGAATGCGTCAATTCGTCACACTGTTTATGTTCATCCCAGCTCCGACTCCTGGGCATGCTGAACTAATTCCACCAGTCTTGGTTGTGTGGCAATAAATAAAGATTCTATTATACTCAAATTCATCTTTTGTGACAAAAGAACTGACTGTGCCAGTGATTCGCAAAGTAGGATTACAGTGTGTTCCTGTTCTTTCCTCTCAAATCCATCACCTGGTCTTATGGGCCAGGGAGCGTGTCATTTATTTGGACCACAACTAGGAACGTATTTGAACAGGTATTATCTTGTAGTCATAACATGCTGGTGTGCAATTTACTTAAACATTTGATCGATGTGAACAAAGAGCATGTGGAAAAATTATGTGGATAATACTCCATTTATTATCTTGTCATTACTGCAGAGTAATTCAAAATCATGATCTTTAAATATGCACATAAATAAGTGCTTGTCGGTGAGATGTTGCATATCTTATTCCTATTTCAACCTACACTTCGGAATTTGAACAGAGAGGACATTAAGAATCCCAACAATCCACAGACCTCTTCCTGTTATTTCAGCCTGAACTTGTGCGGATTCTTCCAACAAAATAAACACAAACCACCGCCAATGAAATCACTGCATAGTGCAGCATTATCCAGAGTCTTGGATGATCTAATCTCCTATACCTCTATATCCATTTTTTTGGGTTGCTGCCATTACTCACCCTTTAGGTGTGACAATAAACTATGAAAGATTCACACCCTGAGGTAATCCTATTGCTGGGAAAACCCATCCATTTACAACCGAACAATATAGCTGACGGCAAATATATTGTTGTTTGCCTTTAAATTATAAAACAAAAAAATAGGTTTCTCTCCCTGCCATCTAGCAAGTGAAAGAAGCTGGAATCACTCATCATATAATTGACCTGTTTTATTGCAGTGTATGTGGGAATGCCCAGGGAGAGCCTATAAATACACTGGGCTGAGCTGGAAAACTCACCTCCACTGGTTTGCAGTCTGTCCTTTGAGGCAAAATATATAAACGCAAGCTGTGTGATATTTATCTGCATTTTGCATGAATCACAAAGCATCTCAAGATTTACCATGTGTCACCGCAGTAATAAGACAGTTCTCAGTAAGCCTTAACCAAGAAAAACAAATGTGATATTTTACGACTGTCCCTGTCTGATGACATCATCCCAGCATAAATGGCACAAAACAAATCTTATCTACAGACATGAAGGGATATATTAGGGGTGCAGCGGTACATGTATTTGTCCCAAACCCAATGGTAAGGACGTTAGGGATGGGCGGTATCTTATCATTTATCATCAGAGCGAAAACAACTATAGCGGAAGGCGGACATTAAGCAGAGGAGGACTTCTACCTCTACAATCTGGAACTAGTACACATATATTTTCACTCGCCAAACACTCTGAATGAATGCTTAAGTGTTTTGGCTCTCTGTAAAGCGATCCATAAAGCACGCTATTTCAGTTCATCTCCATGAATGCACAGTGTATTTGATGCACAGTAAACATTAGTGTGAGGCGTCCAACCCGCTGTCTCTTTTCTGAAAGTGCTCAGTGTTTCTTACAGAGTTAAAGACTTTTTTCTTTTTTTACAAAAAACCCTGAATGACCAACAATGTCTTAAGCACCACCACCAGTCCCAAATTCAGTTAAACTGACAAATATGCATTCATAATTTTTCATTCATACATGGTTACAAGATTTAGTTCTCATTACTTAAAGGGTTAGTTCACCCAAAAAATGAAAATTCTGTCATTAATTACTCATGTACTTACCTCATGTTGTTCCACATCTGTAAGACTTTCGTTCATCTTCGGAATACAAATTGAGTTATATTTCATAAAATCCGATGGCTCAGTGAGGCCTCTTTTGCCAGCAAGACAATTAACACTTTCAATGCCCAGAAAGCTACTAAAGATGTATTTAAAACTGTTCATGTGACTACGGTGGTTCAACCTTAATGTTATGAAGTGATGAGAATACTTTTTTTGCACCAAAAAAAAAAAACAAATAACGACTTTTTATTCAACAATATCTAGTGATGGGCGATTTCAATACACTGCTTCATGAAGTTTCAAAGCTTTACGAATCATTTATTTCGAATCAGTGGTTCGGAGCATGTTTCAAACTGCCAAACACCGGACATTCTTGGTTTTCTTCCTATTTATTAAATCCAGGCAATTGGTTGATGAAACAATGAAGAAAATTAAGGAAGTGGTCAACATCATGTCGGACCCACTGCATGTCGACATATTGCGCATCTTATTAGCCTAAATAATCACTATAGAATTGAAATCAAAGCACAAGCTTGTGAATCAAAATTGTATTGAATCGTGAAACGTGTCAATACGCGGACCTAGAAAATAGCTGAACTTTCTACTCAGAACAACATGAACAGCGTTTTCATACCTTCCTTCATTCTAGGCTGCAAAAAAAGTTGAAGACAAACAGTCCATTGACTTCTATTAAAACTGGAACCTTGCTGACTCGCAGTAATATTAGCACTAAAAACCAGTCAAATGCATCACTATCTGAACTACTCCACAGGCCCATGCCAAACTCTTTACCCAACAACCAATCCACATCTAATGCTGCTTACTCAAATCTCAGCCCTATATACACTTGAAATGGATCTGTATGGGACTCAACCCAAATCCGCCTTTTAAGCACAGCGTGGCAAGGTGACAAGAGCATAGACGCCCCTTCTGAAGTGTCCTGACATTTACTAGACATGAATAATACAGTGAGTGACTTTCAGCAAAGCTGTATACCATTTCAAAGGCTATCCAAGTGACTTTTTGCTGGTCTGCATTTCAAAGAGACAGGAACGGCAGCAAGCTGTATTATATGGCCATTAATATAGAGAGATAATTATATGGACTCCTGGGAAGGTAATAGCTGTGAGCAGAATACACATCAATCTATCCGTCTGTCCATCAATCAATCAATCAATGCGTAGAGGTGATATACATTTAGAAGCACTTCCACGCTAATAAAAGAACAGGTTTCCTTTCATTAGAGAAAACTTAAGTCAAAAACCTGCCCTGTTTGTGGGCTTGAATTATAAATACATTCTATGTGACCATTTAATTTGTATTATATGTAGCTAATGTTATGTTGTAATGTTTAATATATGAAACAACCCATAAATTCATTAAACATCTTACATTTAGGAATTTAGGACAGGTTGGAGGTTCTCCTAACTTGTAACTAAAAGTTAATTTATGATGATTTTTAAGAACATTCTTTTTGGGAATATGAATACTTCTTAAATTTTATCTTAAGAACATTCTGAAGAAAAAAAGATAAGAACAAAGTTTATGGGAATACAAAATATTCTTATCTTTAAGCTAGAAAATAAGAGGAAATTGGAAGATAAGAAGAATTTTATTCTTAAGAATGTTTTGTGAATCCAGCCCCTGATTGGCCATTGCGCTCACGCAACAGATTTGTCTGTGATTGGCTACAAAGCTCAACGCTGCAAAAACATGTGAATAGAAACCTTTGACGCTCATTATAGAGCGCTAACACAAACACTCACAGGAGTGTTTTAAAGCAGCCGGCTGTCAGCGGGTACTGCAGAATGGCAGGTGTCATTAAATTATCAAATAATTCCCTGCTACTGCTATATAACAAATTAACCATCAAAAAGCACTGCAATCTGGAGCAGAATGGGAAGCCTTTTATCATTAAACATTATTTCCCACCCATATCTGTGCTTCCCATAAGCAGAGGGTGAAGATAATTGATGTGGTAGTCAGTTTTTGTTGGATATTTGGCATCCAAGCATGCTTCATTTACCATCCAATAACAGATAGTTAAGCTCTTATTGTACTGGTTAATTAAGTACATTTCTCTAGATTAATTTTTATTCGTGTGACAAGCCGAAAAATGAGAAGGGGGGGTAAACAATGAATCTCACTGTAACTATTCATCATCATCACTCTGCCAGGGAATATTATACTAATGAGGCAGGGAGGGAACACGCTGGGATCTGAGAGAGGCAATGGCTGACGTGCAACACAATGGGGAAAGGAAACGGGAAATTCTGTGTATTCCGATGCTGACATTTCAGGTTGCATTCCAAAAGCATAACGTTCAATTAACACTTTAGACGCCTGTGTTCGAGAGGCTGCGTTGTGGTTTTCTCATTAGAGGTGTGTGAGGTTTAGTGCCTGCTGAGTAAAGCTCAATGAATAAAATAGGAAGTGTGGGAACACAGCCCAGACTTTGAAAAAGAAAAATCTATTCTGTATCCTGTACTGATGTATTGACTGGTAGGCAGAGAGGGTGAGGGAAAGAATCTAATCTAGTGACAGCTATCACAAGATGAAGAAGGAGAGTGAATGCACTGGCTAGTGCTTTGTCACACTTAATATTCATTTCAGCTCATCACAGTGCTAAGCTGATAGCAGGCCAGAGCAATCTATGTACTCACAGGATATACGCATATAGCATGAGAGGCAGCTGATTACTAAAATATTATCTCAGCAACCATACAGTTCAAAGGCATAGTTATTTAAGGCAGGAGACATTTGGTACACTTTAAAACTTGGCCGTTTTAATCTTTAATAAGTGAAAATCTGCAGTGTGGGGTTTATGTAGGTCACAAATGAGATCTCATAATTTTTACCATTAATATTAGGGCTATTCTCTATTCAATTCGATTTTATATTGATTAATATATATCATGTACAAGTTAATTTTTCTTAAACTATTCAGGGAACCCAGTCAGCTGGTACATTACAATAACATTAACAGATTTATATATAATTGCATATAATGCAGTTCTATAATAATAATAATGCTATAAACAATACCTTTTTAATAAGAGTAAAAATGTGAATGTGTAATAGTGCATATTTTTTTGAAAAATTCTCTTCTAGAGATTCTAGATTCTCTTTTAGAATTATTCTAGCTAACTATTGAGTTTGTCATTGAATGGATTTCCTGAGGTAATTCTAATGTTCTGTGGCATTGTTTACAAGTTGTTTTAATGATGTCTTTAATGATGCAGTTGAAACATTGGGCCTTATTTTAACGATCTAAGCGCATGGCACAGGTGCACTTAAGGCATGTCCGAATCTACTTTTGCTAGTTTAACAACGTAAAAAATGGTCAGTCCAAAAGGGTTGTACTTAGTCTCTTAATGAGTCATGGGCGTGTTTTGGCCATGACATGCAATAAACCAATCAGAGCATCTCTTATTCTTTTTAAAAACCAGGTGCACTTTCACCATGGTGGTTTGCTATTTAATGAATGTAGACAGCCTCAACATGACGTTTAAAGCTGCATCCATAATTTTTTTTGGTTAAAAATTATTTAAAATCAAATTTTGAGCAAGTACATAACCAACTAAACTATCTCTAGTTCAAAACTATCTCCTTATCTAGGCCTGATTCACAACAGTAAGCTTGTAATAATGTTTGATAAAAAAAATCGGTACTGGTGGGTTTCCACTCAAAATTCGAGCATGCAGCCGTTCGTCTTTGCGTCATTACGTCACATCTGTAAACAGAAAGAAGGAGTCCCTGCTAGTAGGCTGGGAACTGAGACACTACAGCGATCTGTCACGCCACATAAAAGAGCACAAAAACCACATTTATTGCTTGAATTTTGTAGTAAAATCGACTATTTAAAAAATGTTTTATATTAAAAGTAACATGCTCTGTCTTGTCTGCTGGCATGTTGTCAGTGTCCTCTTTGCTCTGCAATGTATTTTTCACTGTGCTAGAAAATAGTCGTGAAAAAAATGGTGTGGCGTGAGAGCAGTGTCAATAGAGTGAGTATGACTGCATGAGAGTTGGCAGCCCTGCATGAGACAGCATTTTTTTTCTAGTTATGTTAAACTTCCCCACATTGTACCAGTTTGTCTTTCTTTGCACTCTGAAGAGCCCTGTCTTCTATTGGACTGCATCCGGCAGGGCAAACAGTTCTCTTTGCTTAACCGCTCCATTCCGTGTCGTTTCGGGTCAGCTATGGCCGAACGGATATGGTTTCATTTTCCACTGTGGGGCTGATAACAGAGGTCTTGGGAATGTAATACAAATGTGTCAGTCGTTGCCTTGGTAACACAAGAATTTACAGACTATATGAGATATTGATGAGTCAGATGTTCCTTTTCATTTTATTATTAATTTGTGTTTATGTCGCTCAAATAACGTGCTTAGCCAGCTACAGAGAAATTGGTAGCCAGGCAGCAGTCAAGTGACTAATTCTAAGTTGCAACTTCACTACACACATTCTACCAGCACGATTCAGTAATCGTGCCATTCTGAACCAGGATCAAGTGGACATATACCTAGAACCGTTCCTTAGAACTGTTCAGCTCAATGGTGGAAAAGCAGCAAATATGTGCTTTCCTCCCTCTCGGGTGACAGCACTTTACAAACAGTTCGAGAGTTATCAGCTCCAGTTATCAGTCCGTCACACTGCACTGAGAAGATAAATCTAGGCAATTAAAATTTAAATTGCTGTGTGCATGGCCATGACACTCACAATTTTTTCCACCATCTCTCTCTTTCAAATGGTTTGGTTTCTGCTGCTGCGAAAGCCAGGTATCTATATGTGTACAGCATGGGAGGAAGTAAGTTAATGTGGTCACACAAAGAGTTCCATCAGCACCACCACAGCCCCTATGTCACATGTCTACGTGCCTGAACACTAATAAAAAAAGCAGGCAACCTGACCTTAGTTGGAGGGTTAAATTCGATTTTTTTTCCATCCAGTTTTCAGACACATTTAAGAATAAAAAAGCTGTCCTGAAGTTTAGTGTCTGTTAGAAAATCTTGACAGAAATATGAAAGACTATATTAATAAGCTCTTAAAACATCCCAAATCCTCCCAGCAGGAGAGCGATGACTCAACTGCACCCACTCTGAGGCTTGAGTCAGCTTTAAACACATGCTAGCAAAGTGCTTTCACAATCAACAGCGAGTCTTAAACACACCAGGAAATAAATGCAAAAGTAACAGAAGAGAGGTTAACCGCCAGAGTCCTTAATTATTCAACCAACAATTAGACAAACATTTTAAATGGAGCCGGAACATTCTGTTATCAATAACTCACCCGAGGACTCTAAGACTAGAGCCAGTTGTTCCACAATCAATAGTCCATTGATCAACTCTAGAATTAGTATTTTGAGTTGTTTCAGGCCTGAATTTGCTTTTTGCGGCTCACCTCACTTTTTACCTTTTACCAGTCATTAAACACACATTACACTTGCTTCTCATCCAATATTGATGTTTGGGAGAATCCTAAAGCTCACCAGTATGGTAAAAAGAGGCAAAGAGACTCATCTGAAGGCAAACCAGCTAAGGGAGGTTGAGCAAGTCAAGTTTGTTAGAAAATGCTTCACTGGGCCTTTGCAATATTTATCGTACTTATTTCTTTTATATTTTGTAAACATAAAAGAATGTGTGACCTGCACAATAAAAGGATGCATTTATTAAAATTTTGATAGCCTGCAGACTGAGAAGTATGTGCATAGGAAAACTAGGGCTACACAAACTTCATCACAAACCACACTACTCAAACTATTTTAAACCAAAGACAAAACCATACACAGCCGCTGCATTTGCATCTAAAAATAACAACTTTGTTTAAATGAGACAAGTGAAGAGTTTATTTGCAAAAACAGATAACTCCATTTTTATGAATTCTCACAAATCATGTTTTTTTTATTGTGCATTTCAAGTAATAACAATCAAACTGCAGTTGGGCTGTTTTGATTAAGAAATGATAACTCTAAAAAATACAGGTAAATTAAAAAAATAAAATTCATTGAAAGTATGTTTTATATATATATTAAAAGTTTGTTTTTTAGCAAAAGCAGATAACTCCAACAGTCGTTTTTTTGGCAAAAGCAGATAACTCCACATTTCATGTTTCATAGTTAAACAAAACCCAAGTAATTGCATTTAAAACACTCTCAAACACACGTGCACACAAACGCACACACACACCCACCCACCCACGCGCGCGCACACACACACCCACCCACCCACACACACACACACACACACACACACACACACACACACACACACACACACACACACAAACAAACAGATCGGCACACACACACACACACACACACACACACACACACACACACACACACACGCTCTCTCTCTCTCTCTCAAACACACACACACACAGATCGGCACACAAGTACACACACACGCACTCATCCACACACGCACGTGCGCGCGCACACACACACACACACACACAAGCAAAAGGACAACCAATTTTTCAGCATGTAAGTCGTGTATGGTGTACAAGGACTTACAGGAGTCGAAATCATAAATCCTCGATCACTTTTAGTGAGCTTTGATAAAACTTTCCTCAGCTAGCGCGTCTTTTTGAAGTGACTAGAAGCCTTGTCACCTGACCTGAATACTGCGCGCTGATTCGCTAAAACGGACTTATCGGTTTCTGTCTGTACACAAACAAGGGCGCTTGTCGGCTTCTGCTGTAAAACGTGAACTTGCGATGCCTGAAAGTGGGCAAAACCGGCTCTTCTGACAAAATGGATTTAGGGTACAGAACGTGCTATATATGGAGAATAATGCACAGCACTTAGTTCATTTTTTTTTAAAAATGGCGTTTATCGGTTTTTGCAAATGAACTCTTCAAGTGTGAAAATTTGCCATAACAACAAAGTTGAAAGACAAGGTCAGCAAGCAATTCTATCACACTAGTCCCATAGACCCATACAAATAAATACTCTTGTGGCTATACTTGTGAAACAATGTGTATTACGATAAAAAGTTCATATGACCGCTAAGAGTGACTGAACCTGGTGGGGGAAGTGAGAAACGGTTATATAGGTCTTAACATAATAGCTTCTCCATGTGGCAGCTGAGCTTGACTGAAGACTTCTATTCAAAACTGATTTCTGACGTAAATCCAAATCTTAACCACTTTTACAGTAATAGCACAACTGGTCTCAAATCAGTAACACGAGGAAAGTCCATTGCATCTGTTTCTTTATACCACTTTATAAGGGGTGGGGTCTAGTTCCTTCGCCAAGAGATACACATCTATGGAGGGGATTAAAACTGGTGGGGGGAGGGGTTTTCTGTTTTAAACTGCCAACAAATTTTACCCTATCCCAAATGTACTTTTTGACAGGCTTTGTAACTAAGGAACATTAACTGCACCACACGTACATTGTGAAATCATGTTAAGGATATGACCAATGAGACTGCTCACCTAAGCACTTCACCAGCAAACATGGGTACAACCTGCCAAGCTCTATTCATCAAACCATTGCTGAATAAGCCATTTTATTGTAAAAATGAATGTGAATTCCATACAAGCCAGAGAAAATAGTCATTAATAGAGATGAAATGGCTTTCTACATAGCTGTAATGGATTCTGAGTAATGCTTACAGATTGGGAGCATGGTTCTCTTGCATCTTAAGATGGGCACACACTACAAGATATTTAGGGCGATTTTGGACCGATTTTTCCCCTTCTAACAATCCTAGGTAAAGTCCCAATTATCTTATCCTGTGGTGTGTTAAGAGTGAATGAATATGCTTGGAAAAACGTCAAAGCCACCCTGATCTCGAATCGTAAATATTCAACATGTTATCACATTAGGTGTTATCAAAAATCTTTTAGTGTGGCCCCAGCTTTAGTACTCCAACAAACAATGAGCTTTTACAGCAGTGGGAGACTATATGATCCTCTTTTGCAGCATCAGCTGTTATTAATCTGCTAACATTTTATATATGACACCATGTACGATGTAATTGATTGTTAAGAGAAGCATATGAGATGTTTGAAATACATTTGTGTCCCTTAAAAGTCAGTAAATTATATCAAATATCCCAACTTGGAATGAGAACACAAATATATTAACAGGTAACAGGTGTCTTTAAAAAGGAAGGTGAATTTAGTTTTGCGAAATATGTATGACATGATGGCAGTGATAACATTTAACATGTCTAACAATTTGTAATGTTTTTTTTTAAAAAAAAACTGCATTCTGTGTAGAACTCTGATGCTTCTGATCAGTTCTGAAAAAAGAAAAAAAAGTAACTTCCCTTGTATGAAATACAATAAACCTTTTAACATCCTGTATTTCATGCAGAATTTAGACACAAGAATTCTTGGCAATCATCCCAATCAGTGAACTTCCTTCCCTCCCAGTGGACTCAAGGCTACCATTGGGCTCAGCTGTTAGTTCTTTACAACCACTGCCCTGGACTTAGGTCCTGCTGTCCACTGCTCTCCGCCCTGCCTTCCCCCACCAATTTCCTTTTCTCCATATCTCTGAGTATTTTTAGCCTTAAATTAGGAGCGCTGGACCATTAACAGGACCTGGTGCAAGGCTTTCCGTATCCATTAGACGTCTGAGCCAGCAGTAGAGAGAGAGGGGAAAGCACTAACAGCCAGTTCCGCAAAAGTCAGGAATTGCGGGGATCCATAATTCATTGTGCTTAATAGAATATATAAGCTCATAAAAAAAGTTGGAGATCCAGGCAAGCATGGAGGACTGTGGGAAGTGATTAATCTCATAATGAGAGTGAAATAGTTAAGAGGGGCAGGAGAAGAGCCACCTTTCCTCTCGTTATTTGCCCTTCTTTCTCTATTCCACGGCCTCAGTGCATTTATAAGTCTGTGAAGCACAGTTAGGCTTTCTTAATGTGCTTTAAAGCTCAGTCATTACATAGCCCAGTGCGGGCCAGGGCTATGTAAAGCACTTTGAATGGCCATTGTGTGTAAAATAAGTTATATAAATAAACTTGCCTTGCCTAACAACATGCTGGGTGGGGCCAATAGCCTCGGACCTCAAGCCACCAACCAGAGTCCTGCACGGGTCCTGTTTGATAAACCCTAACCCGCTTCGCACCCGCAGTAATTAACACAACACCCGACCCGATATCCAACAAAAACACTAATTTTAGTCCATACCTGACCCATGTGACATAAAAAAACACGACCCGAACCGCACCCACATTAAATCTCCTACATGAGGTAGACAAAAATCGTTTTCTCATGTAGCCTAACACCAGCAATAAAACCAACACAGAAATCAGGAGTTATGAGTTATATGAGTTAACCGGAGTGCATATGCGGATACATTAGTCCGGTGTCAACAAATAGGGAAGTGACAGATGAAACATGAAACCAAATAAATACATGATCATAATCATATATGTTTTGTCTTATCAGCTATGAGTTATCTATTCTTCAAGCAGTCTCTGGTATTTTCCATAATTATATGTATATTTATTATTTTAATGGTTAGCATAAGCTGGAAGTGAGTTCTGAGCTGAAAACCGGTAACTGGTTGTGGTTAAAACTGGTTGAGGTTAGCTAGTAGCCTGATATAATAACATGGGAAATGAGCAGCAGTGTTGACCATCTCCTGACTCAGATTAACTCCACCTTTGTTCATGGCCACTCTTCAAGCCCCAGTTGGCCCACTTTGTACTAAGGTATTCGGCAGGCCAAAAACCCCTGGCCATTGGCCCCGAGGAGGCCTGATCAAGTCCCAAAAGTAACAGTGGAAACACAACTGGCTCTGGAACGCACTAGCACGCTCGCTTTTGGCCTGACAGTGGAAATGTGCCTATTGTGAGTCAGGAATAAGGGTCTGGCTTGTTAGGCAAGATTTAAGAATAGGGACAATTCAGATTTTTGTAGGGGAGGGACCGTTTCACAATAAAAACTGACTTTATGTAAGCTGTTTAGAAGATGCAATCATGCAACCTGAAATGTCTAGGACTGTATTCTACAAGGCATTCTAGCCTGAACATACCAGTGAAATCACACCACTGTGAGCTCTCTGCTGTCTGAGCAGAAGTATTTGCAATTCATCATCTGATTTCTATGAGAAAAGTATTAAGTTTCACAAACAGACGTAGAGAGTTCGATCTGAAAAAGGAGTCAATTTCACAATTTCTTATTCTTTGGAAGATCTGAAGCGAAAGCAGTGCTTTGTGCTGAATCATCATCAAATCATAAATTATGTATTATATATTTTTTTAAATGCCTTTTGCTCAACAGCCCATCTGCCAAACTGGCAGTTCCTGATCAATCCCTCACCATAATTACTGTTTGATCAGCCTCATAACATTCCTCCCCTGCAGCAGTAACCAATCACAATCAGTGGTCTAGAGGCCATCAGTCATTACTAGATAACTAACCAAAACGGTTGCAGCATGGTAAGTTGAAAGAAAGTGAAATTACTTATTTTCCTCTTAGGGATTAATCTATAAGGTGTATAGTCTCAAAATCTGTCAAAACCAAAAAGTCAAATTTTTGTGAGGTCCTTTCATCACATGATTCATGCCAACATTCACTAATCCATATAAGACCATAGTTAGAAATACAGGGCTCCAAGTAAACAGTGCCACCAAGTTCTACAGATAATGGCACCAGCAGCCAACTTGGTAGCACCAAACATGTAATATTAATAATTTTATTGGGTAAATTTTAAATATTTTGGCTGTTTGAGTTAGGACTCTACTCTTAAAAAAAAAAAAAGTTCTTCCATAGTATCATATCTATAGTATTTAATAGTATCTGTTTTTGTAGATGATGATAACCAGCGGTTTTTAGTGGTTATCATCCACACATAGGACCTCATTACCATGGTCAAAACTATATGGATTCTATGGTATTTATGAAAAACAGTAAACTAAAGACATTTAGAATAAAGACAAATGCACAAAAAAATGCTATAGCTTAATAATAAAAATGCTGTAATTATATTCTATTACTGCAAAAATGGCTGCTCCGGGGACAAATTCCAAAATATGGGTTACCATACTTGGCCTTCACATGTCACTTTCACTTTAATTAATACAAATAATTTGAAAGGGTTAAATAGTATACAAGAAAGTTACTTCCCCTTGTACTTTAATAATAAGACTTGTAAATGTCCAAGGACTTATGTACATGTAAAATGGTTTTAAATTAGATGAGGATGGTGAGGGAGAGTAAGAGAGAGTTCGCCTACTATGGCTTCACTGGATGTACGGAGGCTGTTTTCATGTGTGCCTCCAGCACTAATCTAATAAGACTCTTTGCTGCTTAACATGATTTTTAATCATGGTCAAAACTATATGGATTCTATGGTATTTATGAAAAACAGTAAACTAAAGACATTTAGAATAAAGACAAATGCACAAAAAAATGCTATAGCTTAATAATAAAAATGCTGTAATTATATTCTATTACTTCCAGCTAGGGTGTACCTTATACGTCATGAAAAGTGAAGCTGCTACGCTGATATATTAATATATCACGCTGATATATTAAATTGTTCGTTTTTGTGATAAGTTTGATTTCATCATGATTGACAGTCATGACTGATAGCTTCTCTGAGAACTGTCCATGCTTCGAGGGGAGATTGAAGATATAAAACTAACTATTAATTTTCTATTTCTGTGTTATTTCACACCGACAAAATGAGTTGTTCAGCAGTAAACTGTACTAACCGACCTACAGGATCTGACATATCACTGAACTTTTCTGGGTAACGTTAAATGTGGGCTTCATAAGCTAATTAATAAAATGTTATTAGTTAAAGGGTTAGTTCACTCAAAAATGAAAATTCTGTCATTTATTACTTACCCTCATGTCGTTTCACACCCGTAAGACCTTCATTAATCTTCGGAATACAAATGAAGATATTTTAGTTGAAATCCGATGGCTCCGTGAGGCCTCCATGAATCTGTCCTCTTGAATCGGTTTGTCGGATATGCAGTTCGGAGCGTCAAAGTCACGTGATTTCAGCAGTTTGGCGGTTTGACACACGATCCGATTCATGATTCGATACACTGATTCATTTATGCTCCGATGCTTTCTGAAGCAGTGTTTTGAAATCGGTCATCACTAAATAAGTCGTCATTTTGTTTTTTTGCCGCACCAAAAGTATTCTCGTCGCTTTATAATATTAATATTGAGCGTAACGTGTCAGCCCCATCGTCGTACGTTTTACATTCAGTTCATTACAATGGAAGGAAGCAGCATTGCGGCGTCCATATTTTTATTTTTTTTACAGTCTATGTTCCAGCTGCACATTCTCAAATTATCCAAAATCATGCAGCTCTACCATTACTCCATTAATACATGTCTACATTAATAATAAACATTTTTATATGAATATCCTACATTTCTGTCACAATATCATGGTAAAAGTTATTGCAGTGAATGCTAGAGTGTTACTACAGTAAATCCATGGTTAATGATGGTGATTTGTGGATTAAAAAGCATTTTAACTGGGTCGTTGTGGAACAATGCGTAAATGCAAAATATTAAAATGGAAAAGAGACAGATCCTGTATGCATCAATATCTATTTATATTGAGTGTGACAACATCTTACATCATGTACACTAAAACAATACAATGATTGATAAAGAAAAACAGAGACAGAATAGACACATATGCACAAAGACATAAATATACCATTTTTTCCTACCATTCAACATTGTAAATCTGCAATCTTACTATCTGCAATGATTTTGGGGTGTTTTCTAAACAGAGATGTGCGTTGAAGCATGTGGGCAGTCGTGGCCTACTGGTTAGACAGTCAGACTGGTAACCTGAAGGTTGCAGGCTGGATTCTTAATACCGGCAGGAAATGACTGAGGTGCTCTTGAGCAAGGCACCTAACCCCCAGTCGCTCCCTGGGCGGCTTGGCAAAAATGGCTGCTCCGGGGACAAATTCCAAAATATGGGTTACCATACTTGGCCTTCACATGTCACTTTCACTTTAATTAATACAAATAATTTGAAAGGGTTAAATAGTATACAAGAAAGTTACTTCCCCTTGTACTTTAATAATAAGACTTGTAAATGTCCAAGGACTTATGTACATGTAAAATGGTTTTAAATTAGATGAGGATGGTGAGGGAGAGTAAGAGAGAGTTCGCCTACTATGGCTTCACTGGATGTACGGAGGCTGTTTTCATGTGTGCCTCCAGCACTAATCTAATAAGACTCTTTGCTGCTTAACATGATTTTTAATGACTGGAAAACAAAACACAATGAACAAGACAAAGCACTGATGCTACCTGAGGGAGACATAGACTAACAGATGGGTGTAATACTCACCAAATGAAAACCTCAATCCCTTGTGCAAGCACAAACAGACTGTGTGTATGTGTATGACCACACACACACACACGCACACACGCACACACGCGCGTGCGTGCGTGTGTGTGTGCGCGCGTGTGTGTGTGTGGTCAAAACTCTAACTAATCAGTGTTTCTTCAAATGTGTAAGATGAGTTACAATAAATGTTTTAGTTTATTTGAATCTGAATAATTTTAAAGAAATAATCAGAGCTTATAACCATAATCTAATCTGACTGATATGTTTGATCAAATCAAACCTTCTCACAAGTTTTTCTGTTCATCAGAGTTCAACAAACATAGGACAAAAGATCTAACTTCCCTACCTGTATGAAACACAAGCCACATATTGACAAGGGAAAATTTAAACATACTCTCACTTCTGGGTTTTTTCCCCAACGCCTCAATGATAAATCTTAGCCTGAACCTGAGGGACGTTTGTCTGGCAGGAAATAGGACGGGTGTATATGCAAATATCAGTGCTCAATATTGGGGACAGAGGCAAGATTGTCTCTGCTGCCATGATGATTTTGGCTCATTCAAACATTCATGAGCTTGTGACCTAAAGTGAAGAGCAAAGTCATGTAAACTTGTTTGTTCTTCTCTTGGCTGTCTCTCTCACTTGATTTAACTGGGAGAAAAACTCTTGCCTCTTAGGCAAACTTTCTGTGATGAATAAACTTTAAGCCCCAGTTTCACAGACAAGGCTTAAGCTAGACTAAAATGCATGTTTGAGCTGCTTTAACTAAAAGTAACTTGCACTGACATATCTTTAAAAATGTCAAGAGCCATTGTTTTGTCTCAAGATGCACACCAGTAATGTTTTTTCTAGAGTATGTTTATAAAAGCTACTTAAATACCTTAATTGAAATAAAGCCTAATTCTGGGCTTCTTCATTCTTCCAGGTAAAAAAACAAAGTAGAACAAAATCATGAAAATCGAGGTATATGCATTAATTCGGAGTGGTGATTGGCTGTGTATAGTTGTTAAGTGCAGTTAAAAGTGCACTGCAAACAGCATAATAAGGAATAAAGGACAAATCGATACAATCACTTCACTGGAAGTTGAGAGGAAAATTTACCCACCTGTCATGCATATCACCAGAGTACTGTAAGTTTGACTAAAACAAACAGTGAAAAGTTGTTGAAGATCCGCTGTTATTATTGAGTCCCAAGTGTAATAAAATGCGGTTGTTCACGGGTATAAAGTGAGCAAGACACGACAGTTACAAAATCATGATTATGGTTAAATAAGATAAAAGACACATCTAATATAACCAAATTACATTCATCATTCACTTTATCACTTTCAAATATGACAATTTATATTAATAATAAAATTATATAGACTACATAAATAAACATGGTTGTATTATATACACAGGTATATTTTAGGGTGGCCCCTGACTAAAGATTTTTCTAGTCGACTATTAGTTGTTCATTTAAGCCATTAGTCGACTAATCGTATGTTTATATTAATTTACTTAAATATATACTGAGAATGCTAAACCATAATGAGCATTTAATATATATACAGACGTAATATTAGTATAAATATGTAATTAGTATTTATATGTATTGACAGAAATTTCATTTTTGGGTGAACTAACCCTTTAATTACTAAAACTGAACCTAAAAATTAAAACTAAACAGAAATGTATTCACAAAATAAAAAACTAAACTAAAACTAACAAACTCCTTAAAGGGTCACGAAACCCCGTTTCAGCAGCAGTCAGTTCTCACCACAGTTCTTAAAAATGCTACAGAAGTGGGCGTGGATATGACATTATACACATGGTTTTTGCTATAATTGAATGCACAAATAAATGCACAGCCATTCCCATTTTGTTCTCTGCATCGAATACATAGATAAACACGCTGTTTTTTGATATCTTTTGAGACTTAATTTTCTGCTTTTTTACAAGCCGTTTGATCAGTTAAAGGGCCGTGAAGACCGGTTACACTCACAGTGTGAATTAATCGTGTTTGTGTCGAAGACACAGATATTGAAGGGAACTTGTGTGACGCAAAAACTCTTACAAAGCAAAAACACGCTTATTGTATGCAATCTCATTGTTTGAAGCACCTGTCAAAAGGAAATCAACACGTGTGGTCATGAATAATTAAGCGTGTGCTGTCATGAATTAAGCAATCTTCTCATAGGATTAGGAGATGCAGTCACATGAATAATTATGAAAAACAGATGAGTCATCACCCCACTATAGTACGAGAAAACATCACATTCTGTGACATTGACACAAAGACTAATTTAAACACAGAAGTTGAAAATAGCACAAAAAGGTTTAAAATTAACTAGTTTTCTCCAACATTCAAAACTAACTGATGGTAACATTGACTTCTATGCTGCTCAACACACAACTAAAAAAAATGGTGAAAACCTTGCAGATTTAGTCTAATTACTGAAAGTGGAAGTGAAAGAGACAAGGTGTCAGCAAAGGTTTGGGGGTCAGGCGCCTCTAACATCTGGATGTCAACTTGTATGCAGGCTGAGTGTCTGAGAGGCCAGACAACGTGCCTGCTCCATTAAATGAACTTGCAAAGACATTGGGCGACAACCAGAGCCCTGAAAATCCACCCTGCAGACAAAACCGTCTATATGGTATCAGACCAGTGCCTGCACAAGAGCATAATCAGTCAAAAATGGCATGCTAACAAAGAACACACTGATTTAATGAACCGACAAGACTAATTCTAGCCTGGGGACTAGACTCATTCTAGCCATTAATAAGGACATGCACACAGTAGGGAAATGAACTCTTAATAGGAGGCCTCACTAGAGAGATATGCATCACAGCCCAAATGAATTTCATTAAACCAGGTGAGGAGGGATTTGGATATGGATGCTTTTCTTTTTTTTTCCTCTGCAGTTAAGCACAGGTGATGCTAAATGACCTGTAAAGGTTCTGTTGATTACAGACTAATTTAAGCAGAAAAAGTTAATCAACATGCTACATTTCAGGCTAAAACTAGATGTTTGGGTTAAATCAGGGTCCAAATTTGGCCTTTGCATGGAAACAGAGCAGCAGTGTGAAACGGTCAATAGTTCCACCTCATCATGGCATTTGTGCTTGACATTTAAACAAACATATCAAACATCGGTGAGATATGGCAAACGTCCCTGTGAAGCACTGGCACAAAGTGACATTAGTGTTGGAGAATGTCGACTCCTCATTTCCATGCAAGCAATAACATGCATACAAATGCAGGAAAAAGCATTTGAATAAAGGGAAACCATCACATTATGCCACTGCTGATGACTCCTTGAGCTAAGATGGATATGATTTTTATGTACTGTTAGGCAGCCACAATTGCAGTGTTCCAAAACTTAGTGGAGCTGCATATCGAAGCAGCATTTTAAGGCATCACAGGGAGGCAATGTAATTATGATGCCAAATTCTAGGACTGCACATAGCCTTTGTGTATCTCAGTGAACATCTAAAACTAAGATGGCAGACACAATGAGTGAAAAGCTGATTACAAGTAAACAAATTCCATTAGAGAAGAGATGAAAAACAATCAGCTTAATTAAAATATAGATTTTATTGAATATTTGTTTTTTGTTTTTGGTTTGTTTTGGGGTTTTTTTTAAAAATAGCTTAACAGAAACCCCACTGACTCGCAACTGTGGCGAGTCGTCAAGAGAACACTGCAGTAGTGGAGGAGGGTGACGTGTTGGTTTATCCATGTGTGTCTGTTTGTAATGCTAGCAGCAGCAGGCCTGGGTGAGGTCTAGCAGAAAGATGAAGCATTGGGAGAAAGATTAATGTGCCCAGGCTCTGCAGTTCATCATCTAGGGAGTCCGTCTGGAAGTACTGGTCGAGCTAAACGCTATTCCATACTCCAACAACACTCTGCCGCCAAGGTCACAAGTATGAAGATGATAGGGTGAAATCTGACCAGAGCGGTGAAATGAAACCAGACAGAGGGACAAGGAAAATCATGTACAAACATAAAGGTTTACAAAAACTGCTCAACAGAACTAATTAGGTTCGAAATTCAAATTAGCTCCTATAACAAATGACCTCCAAACTTCTGTCCTCCAAACAATGTGTAATATAAAGCCTATGAAAACAAACATAGTGAACTTATTTATGTAGGCTATGTTGTACATTATAAGAAAAAAAAAAGGTTAAAACACAAACATTACATTCTAAACCTAGGAACAACTTATTGCTTTTTATTTTAAAACAGAAATTAGAATGACTACATCAAAAATTATAATTAAAAACAAAAGCACAAAATATTAAGTTGTATGAGGTATGAATAACAAACACATTTACTTGTCTGAACATAGTAATTACATTACATTAATAGGCTATTCCAACAATAGTGCCTTTACTAGGGGTGGGACAAAATATTGATATGGCGATATATCGTCGTCCTTCTCTGTGTGATATGATAATCTATACACTGCTCCAAATATCAATATTTTAAGGTGCTCTAAATAGATTTACCTGCTCATAGCGTCGCTCCTTTTAAGGTACACAGGGAGGTAATGTAATTACGATGTCAAATTCTAAGACTGCACATATCCTTTGTGTAGCTCAGTGAACAACTAAAACCAAGATGGCAGACACAATGAGAGAAACGCTGATTACAAGTAAACATATTCCATTAAAGAAATGAAAAACAACACATGAAACATGAACATAAGTTAAATATAGCTGCGAGCAGCGATGGCGGGCCCAAGCCCGGTGGCACCGCCACCCCGGTGGCTTCAGGGCAACTGTGCACAGCGGGCAATAGGCACTTAAAACGGTTAAACATCAAAGGACTATGTCAAATTCACTCCACATTTACTGCACTACAAGGTGCCGCTATAGAGCCCCTCCTCCCTGCCCATTTTCAAAGGATTACATGTGCCAAGTTTTAACATTATTCTGATGAATTTTGAAGCAAATCAGGTAAAAATAAGAGGGTGATCTCAATGTATGCTGAAAGTGACACATTTTCTGCTTCCAGTTGGTGGCGCTATGACTTTGAATCACAATAGTCAAATCCATGTGATCAGCCTTGTACAACGAAGACTAAGCCAAAGTTTCATCAAAATCAATTAATGTATGCAGAAGTTATAACACTTTGTTTCCCTTTTCTTGCCATAAATTCGTTGCCTCGCCACGGCCAAACCGTTTGAGATATCCAAAATCCGTTTGCAATTAAACAACTTCAATGTGTTAGCAACAAGTTAAAAAAAGCTTGGTGTAAATTGGATAAACCCTGTAGGAGTAGTAGTATAAAATTCATAGCCTGTTTTTTCAAAAAATTAACATTCAAACCAAAATAGCTGACTTCCTGTTGGTCGGAGCTAATGAATGTAAATTAGAAAATTGTCCGGCTTGATGAGAATAATATGTGTACCGAGTTTGGTGACTGTAGGAAAACTAACCCCCCCACTTTTGTCAAAAGGTGGCGCTACTGAGCCCCTCCACCACGCCCATTTCTATGGCTTTGTCCATGTCTACTGGTTGACAATATTGATGTGTGTGTCGAGTTTCATGCAATTTGAAGCATGTTAAGAGCCTCAAAAACACTCAAGAATATTATTACAGTTTGACCTGTTGCCATGGCAACAATATTTCAAATATCAAAAATCCTGTCATAGGTCTACATCTGCTGTGTATTGACATTACACTGATGAAGTTTGAAGCAAATCAGGTAAAAATAAGAGGGTGATCTCAAAGCATTTTAAAAGTGATACACTTCTTGCTGCCATTTGGTGGCGCTATAACTTTGACTCACAATAGTTACATCCATGTGATCAGACTACTACAACCAACACACTCCTGAAGTTTCATAAACATCAATCAATGTATGCAGAAGTTATAACACATTTCCTGTTTCCCTTTTCTCGCCATAAATTCGTTGCCTCGCCACGGCCAAACCGTTTGAGATATCCAAAATCCGTTTGCAATTAAACAACTTCAATGTGTTCGCAACAAGTTAAAAAAAGCTTGGTGTAAATTGGATAAACCCTGTAGGAGTAGTAGTATAAAATTCATAGCCTGTTTTTTCAAAAAATTAACATTCAAACCAAAATAGCTGACTTCCTGTTGGTCGGAGCTAATGAATGTAAATTAGAAAATTGTCCGGCTTGATGAGAATAATATGTGTACCGAGTTTGGTGACTGTAGGAAAAACTAACCCCCACTTTTGTCAAAAGGTGGCGCTACTGAGCCCCTCCACCACGCCCATTTCTATGGCTTTGTCCATGTCTACTGGTTGACAATATTGATGTGTGTGTCGAGTTTCATGCAATTTGAAGCATGTTAAGAGCCTCAAAAACACTCAAGAATATTATTACAGTTTGACCTGTTGCCATGGCAACAATATTTCAAATATCAAAAATCCTGTCATAGGTCTACATCTGCTGTGTATTGACATTACACTGATGAAGTTTGAAGCAAATCAGGTAAAAATAAGAGGGTGATCTCAAAACATTTCAAAAAGTGATACACTTCCTGCTGCCAGTTGGTGGCGCTATAACTTTGACTCACAATAGTCACATCCATGTGATCAGACTCCTATAACGAACGCACTCGTGAAGTTTCATAAAGATCAATATATGTATTAAGACGTTATAACACATTTCCTGTTTCCTTTTTCTCGCCATAAATTCGTTGCCTCGCCACGGCCAAACCGTTCGAGATATCAAAAATCCCCTGGCAATTTTTAATCATCAGTGTCTTGACTTCATGCTGACCGAGTTTGGTGGCGATCGGATTAATCGTCTAGGAGGAGTATATCAAATTCCAGAGCATGCGTTTTTCAAACAACCCTTAATAGCTGACTTCCTGTTGGCGTGGCGATTAACTTAGAGCGCGAAAGTTGTTCGGCCCGATGAGGTCTATATGTGTACCGAGTTTCATACTAATACGTGCAAGCATGTTTAATATATGGACCAAATTTTCAGACTTTTTTCAAGGGGGCGCTGTCGAGCCCCCCTGCCACGCCCGGGTACCAGCCTCTCCGGCGTCCTAATGGCCACGGATTCCAATGTGTGTGCCAATTTTCAAGAGTTTTTGAGCATGTTAAGGCCCCCAAAAAGCCCCGGAAGACGGAAAAAAAAAAAAATAAATAAAATAAATATAGCTGCGAGCAGCGATGGCGGGCCCAAGCCCGGTGGCACCGCCACCCCGGTGGCTTCAGGGCAACTGTGCACAGCGGGCAATAGGCACTTAAAACGGTTAAACATCAAAGGACTATGTCAAATTCACTCCACATTTACTGCACTACAAGGTGGCGCTACTGAGCCCCTCCACCACGCCCATTTTCAAAGGATTACATGTGCCAAGTTTTAACATTATTCTGATGAATTTTGAAGCAAATCAGGTAAAAATAAGAGGGTGATCTCAATGTATGCTGAAAGTGACACATTTTCTGCTTCCAGTTGGTGGCGCTATGACTTTGAATCACAATACTCAAATCCATGTGATCAGCCTTGTACAACGAAGACTAAGCCAAAGTTTCATCAAAATCAATTAATGTATGCAGAAGTTATAACACTTTGTTTCCCTTTTCTTGCCATAAATTCGTTGCCTCGCCACGGCCAAACCGTTTGAGATATCCAAAATCCGTTTGCAATTAAACAACTTCAATGTGTTAGCAACAAGTTAAAAAAGCTTGGTGTAAATTGGATAAACCCTGTAGGAGTAGTAGTATAAAATTCATAGCCTGTTTTTTCAAAAAATTAACATTCAAACCAAAATAGCTGACTTCCTGTTGGTCGGAGCTAATGAATGTAAATTAGAAAATTGTCCGGCTTGATGAGAATAATATGTGTACCGAGTTTGGTGTCTGTAGGAAAAACTAACCCCCACTTTTGTCAAAAGGTGGCGCTACTGGAGCCCCTCCACCACGCCCATTTCTATGGCTTTGTCCATGTCTACTGGTTGACAATATTGATGTGTGTGTCGAGTTTCATGCAATTTGAAGCATGTTAAGAGCCTCAAAAACACTCAAGAATATTATTACAGTTTGACCTGTTGCCATGGCAACAATATTTCAAATATCAAAAATCCTGTCATAGGTCTACATCTGCTGTGTATTGACATTACACTGATGAAGTTTGAAGCAAATCAGGTAAAAATAAGAGGGTGATCTCAAAGCATTTTAAAAGTGATACACTTCTTGCTGCCATTTGGTGGCGCTATAACTTTGACTCACAATAGTTACATCCATGTGATCAGACTACTACAACCAACACACTCCTGAAGTTTCATAAACATCAATCAATGTATGCAGAAGTTATAACACATTTCCTGTTTCCTTTTTCTCGCCATAAATTCGTTGCCTCGCCACGGCCAAACCGTTTGAGATATCCAAAATCCGTTTGCAATTAAACAACTTCAATGTGTTCGCAACAAGTTAAAAAAAGCTTGGTGTAAATTGGATAAACCCTGTAGGAGTAGTAGTATAAAATTCATAGCCTGTTTTTTCAAAAAATTAACATTCAAACCAAAATAGCTGACTTCCTGTTGGTCGGAGCTAATGAATGTAAATTAGAAAATTGTCCGGCTTGATGAGAATAATATGTGTACCGAGTTTGGTGACTGTAGGAAAAACTAACCCCCACTTTTGTCAAAAGGTGGCGCTACTGAGCCCCTCCACCACGCCCATTTCTATGGCTTTGTCCATGTCTACTGGTTGACAATATTGATGTGTGTGTCGAGTTTCATGCAATTTGAAGCATGTTAAGAGCCTCAAAAACACTCAAGAATATTATTACAGTTTGACCTGTTGCCATGGCAACAATATTTCAAATATCAAAAATCCTGTCATAGGTCTACATCTGCTGTGTATTGACATTACACTGATGAAGTTTGAAGCAAATCAGGTAAAAATAAGAGGGTGATCTCAAAACATTTCAAAAAGTGATACACTTCCTGCTGCCAGTTGGTGGCGCTATAACTTTGACTCACAATAGTCACATCCATGTGATCAGACTCCTATAACGAACACACTCGTGAAGTTTCATAAAGATCAATATATGTATTAAGACGTTATAACACATTTCCTGTTTCCTTTTTCTCGCCATAAATTCGTTGCCTCGCCACGGCCAAACCGTTCGAGATATCAAAAATCCCCTGGCAATTTTTAATCATCAGTGTCTTGACTTCATGCTGACCGAGTTTGGTGGCGATCGGATTAATCGTCTAGGAGGAGTATATCAAATTCCAGAGCATGCGTTTTTCAAACAACCCTTAATAGCTGACTTCCTGTTGGCGTGGCGATTAACTTAGAGCGCGAAAGTTGTTCGGCCCGATGAGGTCTATATGTGTACCGAGTTTCATACTAATACGTGCAAGCATGTTTAATATATGGACCAAATTTTCAGACTTTTTTCAAGGGGGCGCTGTCGAGCCCCCCTGCCACGCCCGGGTACCAGCCTCTCCGGCTTCCTAATGGCCGCGGATTCCAATGTGTGTGCCAATTTTCAAGAGTTTTTGAGCATGTTAAGGCCCCCAAAAAGCCCCGGAAGACGGAAAAAAAAAAAATAAATAAATAAATAAATAAATAAATATAGCTGCGAGCAGCGATGGCGGGCCCAAGCCCGGTGGCACCGCCACCCCGGTGGCTTCAGGGCAACTGTGCACAGTGGGCAATAGGCACTTAAAACGGTTAAACATCAAAGGACTATGTCAAATTCACTCCACATTTACTGCACTACAAGGTGCCGTTATAGAAACCCCTCCTCCCTGCCCATTTTCAAAGGTTTACATGTGCCAAGTTTTAACATTATTCTGATGAATTTTGAAGCAAATCAGGTAAAAATAAGAGGGTGATCTCAATGTATGCTGAAAGTGACACATTTTCTGCTTCCAGTTGGTGGCGCTATGACTTTGAATCACAATAGTCAAATCCATGTGATCAGCCTTGTACAACGAAGACTAAGCCAAAGTTTCATCAAAATCAATTAATGTATGCAGAAGTTATAACACTTTGTTTCCCTTTTCTTGCCATAAATTCGTTGCCTCGCCACGGCCAAACCGTTTGAGATATCCAAAATCCGTTTGCAATTAAACAACTTCAATCTGTTAGCAACAAGTTAAAAAAAGCTTGGTGTAAATTGGATAAACCCTGTAGGAGTAGTAGTATAAAATTCATAGCCTGTTTTTTCAAAAAATTAACATTCAAACCAAAATAGCTGACTTCCTGTTGGTCGGAGCTAATGAATGTAAATTAGAAAATTGTCCGGCTTGATGAGAATAATATGTGTACCGAGTTTGGTGACTGTAGGAAAAACTAACCCCCCCACTTTTGTCAAAAGGTGGCGCTACTGAGCCCCTCCACCACGCCCATTTCTATGGCTTTGTCCATGTCTACTGGTTGACAATATTGATGTGTGTGTCGAGTTTCATGCAATTTGAAGCATGTTAAGAGCCTCAAAAACACTCAAGAATATTATTACAGTTTGACCTGTTGCCATGGCAACAATATTTCAAATATCAAAAATCCTGTCATAGGTCTACATCTGCTGTGTATTGACATTACACTGATGAAGTTTGAAGCAAATCAGGTAAAAATAAGAGGGTGATCTCAAAGCATTTTAAAAGTGATACACTTCTTGCTGCCATTTGGTGGCGCTATAACTTTGACTCACAATAGTTACATCCATGTGATCAGACTACTACAACCAACACACTCCTGAAGTTTCATAAACATCAATCAATGTATGCAGAAGTTATAACACATTTCCTGTTTCCCTTTTCTCGCCATAAATTCGTTGCCTCGCCACGGCCAAACCGTTTGAGATATCCAAAATCTGTTTGCAATTAAACAACTTCAATGTGTTCGCAACAAGTTAAAAAAAGCTTGGTGTAAATTGGATAAACCCTGTAGGAGTAGTAGTATAAAATTCATAGCCTGTTTTTTCAAAAAATTAACATTCAAACCAAAATAGCTGACTTCCTGTTGGTCGGAGCTAATGAATGTAAATTAGAAAATTGTCCGGCTTGATGAGAATAATATGTGTACCGAGTTTGGTGACTGTAGGAAAAACTAACCCCCACTTTTGTCAAAAGGTGGCGCTACTGAGCCCCTCCACCACGCCCATTTCTATGGCTTTGTCCATGTCTACTGGTTGACAATATTGATGTGTGTGTCGAGTTTCATGCAATTTGAAGCATGTTAAGAGCCTCAAAAACACTCAAGAATATTATTACAGTTTGACCTGTTGCCATGGCAACAATATTTCAAATATCAAAAATCCTGTCATAGGTCTACATCTGCTGTGTATTGACATTACACTGATGAAGTTTGAAGCAAATCAGGTAAAAATAAGAGGGTGATCTCAAAACATTTCAAAAAGTGATACACTTCCTGCTGCCAGTTGGTGGCGCTATAACTTTGACTCACAATAGTCACATCCATGTGATCAGACTCCTATAAAGAACACACTCGTGAAGTTTCATAAAGATCAATATATGTATTAAGACGTTATAACACATTTCCTGTTTCCTTTTTCTCGCCATAAATTCGTTGCCTCGCCACGGCCAAACCGTTCGAGATATCAAAAATCCCCTGGCAATTTTTAATCATCAGTGTCTTGACTTCATGCTGACCGAGTTTGGTGGCGATCGGATTAATCGTCTAGGAGGAGTATATCAAATTCACGAGCATGCGTTTTTCAAACAACCCTTAATAGCTGACTTCCTGTTGGGCGTGGCGATTAACTTAGAGCGCGAAAGTTGTTCGGCCCGATGAGGTCTATATGTGTACCGAGTTTCATACTAATACGTGCAAGCATGTTTAATATATGGACCAAATTTTCAGACTTTTTTCAAGGGGGCGCTGTCGAGCCCCCCTGCCACGCCCGGGTACCAGCCTCTCCGGCGTCCTAATGGCCGCGGATTCCAATGTGTGTGCCAATTTTCAAGAGTTTTTGAGCATGTTAAGGCCCCCAAAAAGCCCCGGAAGACGGAAAAAAAAAAAAAAAAAAAAAAAAAAAAAAAAATAATAATCCTTAGAAGAACAAGAGGGCCCTGCGCGAATTTTCGCTTGGGCCCTAATAATAATCCTTAGAAGAACAAGAGGGCCCTGCGCGAATTTTCGCTTGGGCCCTAAAAAAAATAATAATAATCCTTAGAAGAACAAGAGGGCCCTGCGCGAATTTTCGCTTGGGCCCTAACTAGCCTAAGAAAAAAAGGTTTTTAACAGGATGGCATACAGCAGTGTGAGTAAAATATATATGTCCCAGCCACGTTCAAGGTTCAAGTTCAAAGTCTTGACGCACTCTAATACCATTGATGTGAGAAACGTAGACATCTTTGACGTTCTTCACCGGGCGCTTAGATATACACGGGAGCGTTTGAAAGCATACAGGGCTTGACAATATAAGGACTGCCCGATGGCCCGGGGCCAGTGTAAACGACGCTCGGGACAGTAGACGGAACTGTCACTTGCCCGATCGGGCCAGTGCTCTTAAGGTTGTGCGTATATCGTCTATGATATTGTAAGTGTTGATTTAACGATCTGACATTACAGAGTATGTCCCTCACTTTACAAAAACCAAACAAAAAAAAACACCCATTGAGTGCACGCATACACTACGTGATGTTGTCTTGTAGGTTAGACTAGTGCACGTGCATGTTTAGTGCACGATTTTATTGCGTGATTCAGTCTATTAAAATGCATGTAGAATGCCCCTAGAATTCAAGATAAGGGGCAAAAATGCCCCTGTATGTTTTTTATATTTATATAATTTAATATAGTTAACCATTATTACATAAGCGCCATTTTTATCCAAATATAAGCATGATTAAATGTGATATTGATTTTATACAACGTACAGTTGAATAAACAAGCAGTTTATATGAAGTAACTTAGATTTTAGACACCAAACCGCTTGTTTTGCTCTTTCGCCAACGAAAATAGTTCCAAACAAAGTCCACAGAATTGTTTTGCGTCTCTGAGCAACACTTCCTGAATCAATCAGCCGTTTGAATGAATCGGTTGAATCTCAATGACTCGCTCATTAACAGGGACTTGCTGCCACCTCCTGGCTTTAATTTTTTCATTTTATAAATAATTTCAAATAATAGTATTTAACAGTTTATATTTTCAACATTTCAAAACATTATATCTGTAACTGCTTGACTGATTATAGAATAGATTACAATTTCTGTACCCGAAATAGTTTTAAGCCTACAAAAAAACCATGAAAAGCCCTGTTTATTTAATTTGTTTATTCTGTTGTGTATATCGTGTATATCTGTGCAAGCGCTCTGTGGAGAAAGACAAAAGGTCTGTTTGCACCTGGTCACTTCATGCATTTTCTCTGATCGGATAGCTATCCATAGTGAAAAGACCAGGTCTAAATGTCCTCCGAAACGCATCTGAGATGGATTTAAATCCGCTTAAATCGCTCAAACCACTTCAGGAGGTGGTCTGGGATGCATTCCAGACAAAACTGTCTAGCTGAGTATATTATCAGTAGCTTAACACACAATAATCTTCAATAAAATTAACAACTCTTTTTGTATCAAGACATAAAAGCACATAAATTGAATACTATAACTGTAATTTAGTAAAAAAAATTTGCAGTCTAGCTACAGCCCATCCTTGAAGGAAGACACTTATCCTGATATTTTGACTCTTTATGTGGGTGTCAAACAAGACAAAAAGTGCTTAATAGTATCCATATAAAAATAGGACTTGGTGTAACACAAGAGGGGGTTGAGAAACACCACAAAGACAACCTAATCCTATGAAATGAAAACAGATCTTCCTCAGCACAGAAAATCTTTACAGGGAAAAGCTTGGTGTGTACTGCCAAGGACAATATAGTATAGAAGAAACACCAGGAATATACTCCACTGGGTGCTATCCAGCACTAATAAAAGGAGGAAAATAAAATGCTTTTGTTCTCACTTGGAGAAACACACTAAGTTTAAATCTCTAGCCTCCCAAATGAGTGCTTTCTGTCCAAAACAAAACCTTTATAATTTTGTCATAAAACGAAGACACCAAACTACATTGTGCAGCAGTTTCTGAATAATGAATGTCTAACCCAGAGATTCTGCAGTGAAATCTCCCCAGGAAAAAGGACAAGACGGCAAAACGTGACTGAAGATGGAAACACTAGTCTCGTACACTAAAAGCAGAAGCACTTGTCTTACTCTCAGAAAACTATTTTAAGCTGTTGCACCTGCAGAAACATGCACTTGGCTTAAACGCAAACTTGTATTAGAAAAATGCAATGAAAACTCATTGCCTCAAAATACAATATTAAAAGTATGCAAAGTTTCATGTATAATACTGTTAGTGGGTGTGCTCGGTATAGTATACTACCATATTGCTGTTCATCACTGACGTATTAATATTGTGCTTGGTATACACATTTTATGTATCCATAAATAACTAGATTTGCATATTGTATACTAGACTTGCCAAAGTACTGCACAGGAAATCCCACAATGCAATAAGCTCACTGACTTGAACAAGGACGATAACCATAAAGACAACAATAAAGATATAGTTCTAAAAATCATTCTCAATATTAAGGAAAAGTCCACACCACAGATATGACGATAACATCACAGAGAAACGATATCATTGGAATCACTTTCAGAACGATTTTATTTCGCTGATGAACGATAAAAACATTGACAGCCAATCAGAATCCATCCTGCTGTAACAAGCTCGAGAATTTGACAGACAAGGATCCGCTTCGAATAAACAGAACAATATTGTCTTCTGGTGTGGATGCTAATATAGTTATCTTTATAGTTATTCTGGGTGTTAATAGTGCTTACTACTGTTTAAAATTTGTATCATTACGCATTCTGTTTGGCACTTCTTTTATTTTTTAAAATAGTATAATACAGTTTATACTGTGAAGTATTCAGTACTATGCTAATAATCCATTTCAAACACGGTCAAATAGTAATGTATTGTGTTGCTTCCTGCAACTGTCTGCTAATTCAAAAGAAATCAAACAACCTACTCTACAAATTTGGGACTGTTTGAATTATAGAGCAAAATTATTAAACATTTTAAAAAGATTAAGAAGGGAGACAGAAGCAAAAGCAGAGATATGGAGATTATATAGTTTATGAACCATGTTTTAAGCTTTAAAGATCATAATACCCAGCAAATAAATAAATAAAAAAATACATAAATTCACAGAATGCTTCAAAATTCCTTTTTAAACATTTGTCTTGCCGACATGATACTACTGCCTGGAAATATAATGTGAAACTGAATGAGAAAGAAAGACAGTGGCAGAAAGATCTAAGCTTGAGCTAGAAGAATAAATCCCCATGGCTACAAAAAGTTATTATGACAGATTCAACCAAAATGAGAAGGGAGAGAGAGTGGCCTCCAGACACAATGGTGTCCAGTTTTTCAGAGCATTCTTCATCTTGGAGCTCCTCAGGGGTGGGGATGGGTGTGTTCTGAACTCTCTGTTCTTCTTCCAGATGTTTCTTGTTGTCTAGATGAGGGGAGGGAGGAGATGTTATACAACCCTAACTCCTCTCCCTGAGTGCAGAGAAAAGCCGGAAGATGAAAAGACCTAAGGAAGTTCACAGAGGCTAGTCAGCCTGTGCTTTTTTTGTTTTTTACTAAACCAATGACAACTTCGGAAAACCCCCTCCTTATAAACTAAATGATTATGGAGGATGGGTCAGTTTCATTCAGAATGCTCTGTTTTACTAAGATGGCTTCGCCTCAGATTCCATTGGATCTTCACTAGCTCTTTTGTTTTTATTGTTGTTTTCCATCCAAGTCGCTTCCTGCAGGATTCTCAATTGTTTCAGCTCTAATCCCTTCACAGCCGATCGGTTTCATTACCAGCCTGCCTTATTGCTGCCACATTTCTCAACTTTTCTCCTCCTTAATGGAAACAGCCTCTCCACAATCATACCCGCTGTTACAATATCTTCTTCCAGCACCCAGGAAATTGCTTTTGCAAGTGTGATCCATCAAGACTGGACACATGGTCTCTTTTAACAACAAAAGCATGTTTGGAAAAACTTCTTTCATTCATTATTAATTTATCACAAAATGCTGTAAAATGATAGACATCAGAACTGACTAACCATGCTCTGTGTAGTAAGGCACTCCCTTCGTTATTCTACAGGGAATCCAATTTGCTAGTGAAATGAACACACTGCCTATCAAACCGGACGCTGTGCATGATTACATGATCAGATAACCCATCATGCACCGTGGAGAGAGGTGATTATCTCGTACAGTGGCCTTTTCTGGGAGAGAAAATGAATCGAAGCACGAGCTTCCGTGATGGTTGTTTTAAAAAGAGCCTGCTGAGGAACATGAGTGGGGTAACTGTAAGCAGAAAGTACAGTGATCACATGCAATCACCTGTAAAGCATAGTGTAGATGTTTATTATAAGGATCTCAAGTATCGATATCCGGGGCCGATTAAGCATTTTTTTTTACTGATCAGTAGGGTTGGGAACCGAGAACTGGTTCTTATCCAGAACCAGTAGTGTTTTTTGAAAAGTACCGGAACTATGCAAAATTTCTAAGGGCCTGTTTATACCTGGTCACTTCAGGTGTTTTCTCTGATCGGACAGCTATCTGATCGTGAAAAGATCAGGTCTAAATGCCCTCCAAAATGCATTCAAAACAGATAAAGATCCGATCGCTCAAACCACTTCAGGAGGTGGTCTGGGACGCATTCCATTTAAAACTGAACAAGTCTAAATGCATCTGGTTGTTGAAACCACATATGTAAATTTAACTCCTCCCAAAAATACTAAAAAATAAAACATGTGAGAGCATGTTATAGGCTATGACATGTTATAGCCAGATATGACGGCGCTACTGCATCACATATTGCCGCAGATGAGCAGCTGAGTATCTCTTCAGCAAGACAATGCACAAATCAAACTGAATGCAAGTCGCAACACATAATCATCTTCATTAAAAGTAATGACACTAAATGATCTTACCAGTGCTGTTGCCACACTCTCTCCTATTATGGTCTTTGATTTCGAAATTAGCTGATGATCAATAAAATGCAGGTCATATTTGTTGCTTTCGGTGACGTGAACTCCATGAAATATGCATTTAGCACAGAAATTGAAGATTGGATTTATATCCATTTTGAGAAGACGCATTTATGTGGCCAAGTGTAAATGTAATTTTTTTGATAAATCAGATAGCTATCTGATCAGAAAAAATGCATGAAGTGACCAGGTGTAAACAGGCCCTAAGTTTCAGTTCGGAAAACGGTTCTGGTGTGATGGGTGGGCGAAGTGCGAGGAGTGTATCCTTTAATAGAGACGTCTCACCTTATGAATATTATTGCAATGGATGCACTGAAAAGCCCTTGCGGTACTCGTATACGTTAGATATCAAAAGAGAGAGAGAAAGGGAGAGAGAGATGCACAAAGCTGCAAAAAAAGATGCACAAACAATCTTTTCAATCACACAGTATCATTATTTCTGTTACAAATGTTCCACTTATCACAGAAGTATACAAAAGTTTATTATTCAGATATAAACGCTGATGTCTACGTTACCGATCAAAATAGAATAAATCTCCTTTTGAAAGTAACTGGGTGCTTCAAATAACGACTGTATCGATTGCACTGTTACGCCACTAAGTGGCAATAAATTACTATTCAAAATGTATCAATCACTGAAACATTCTTTCAGAAACAAGTGAAGTCTTTATGAATCCAACTTACAAAAATATTCTGTTTCACCTGTCTGGATCTTACATGTGTGTTCAAGCATTTTATTTGTGTTGAATTTGTAGTAACACTTAACACTCACTTATAATTAATAAAATGTTTATTAACAAAACAGGTAAGATTGGAAGCACGACATACACCATGCTGATCTGTGTTGGGACTCTCATTCGGCTCATCCTGAATTGAGCAGACACATTCAGGTTTTAATTGTAGTTTCTGTTCTCTAACTGAATTAAATGATTTTTATTACTCAAAGGATGGTGGGTAAGTGATGTAATCAGTGTGTGACTGAACACTGTGTAACACTGGTAACACTGACTATCGCAGCAAGCCTATTGTAAAGCTGCTTTGGAAGATGTAAAGCAACAACAATTTATTCCAAAAAAGTGCTAAACAAATTCAATTCAATTTAAAGAAGTGAGAGCTATAAATGTATAGAATTTGTTAGCTGACATAACAATGAATGTTTTAGTGCCCAGCTCTATTTTGAGCTCAGTTTAAGAGATTGCCACTATTCCAAAGTCTGCTAGGAAGCAACAAAGAGAAGGGTGGAAATGATACACAACTTCCTGTTTGCATGATTAACGAGCGTGCCAGTTGGGGATAAGATCAATACACAGCAGCCTTTTACAGGACTCTCTAATGTTGCAATTTCTACCTCTGCGCTGCTGCTCCTCCTCCTGTTCCAAGCCATTTATGAGATATGATCAATTCTGGTCAGTAATGGGATATTAGTTAGCGTTGTGTTGGTGGGGGGAAAAACAGTGAACCCTAAAATGTTACAAAACAGGCACTGCAAAGGAACCATGTCTCTAGAGACAATCATATCTCTGATTTTGTTGGTCGAGATATTAGAAAATATTAAGAAGCTTATAATAATACACAGTGAGAGGCTGGCAGGAGGAAGTGCTGAGAGGGAGTGCATTTGGAGAAGAAGGAAAATACTGTTTGCTTCTCCTCACCCCACCACATTGATGGTTATCTCCACCCCAGTCAGAAACTAAAATCAATCAGCAGCAAATACCAAAGTAAGTAGGCTGCATCAAAAAACTAGCACAAGAGAGGAAGGCTAAAACTAACGTTTTTTTCAATCGATTACTCTACCAATATTTTCGATTACTTGAATAATCTAACGATCTAATGGTTCACGCAGTGTGGGCCTAAGTTTTTGGATTTACAGCAGCAATTTCTTAGAAGTGTGAATTCTGACATGTTTTGTTCATTCAGGAGATTCAAGTAGCTGCTTGAATATATTTATTCATTTGTATGAACAAACAGCTGAAATCACAACTGCATTAAATGGTTCCATAAAACCATGCTTTACCATGATTGACAGGGTGTTATTAAATAAATGAATCCAATCGAGGCATAAGTTCATGCATTAGATATTTTTAAAAAAATCAACAATAGTGTTAAATGCTTTGTAACCAATTGCAGAGACTATGTTTGAGCTGTGCTCTTGCACCCATGGCAGCTCGTAAAAAAACGACGGTATTCTGTTTGAGCACAAAATATGGGACTGACAATCATATTCTAGTGCTGTGTAAAAATTCAACGGCTGATTTTCAGCATGCCCTGGAGTCGGAGCCGCCATTATTGGGGATGAACATAAACAGCGCAACAAATCAACGCGTTCCACGCAAAACAATTAATTTACGTAATTGATTACGTCGATGTATCAATGTGAAAAAGACAGTCTTTTGAGCACTGGCAGCTTCAAATTTCTATGTCTTACACATCCTGAGGCAGGAATTAGAAATGCTTAGGAACTAGAGACTAGAGCCCGACTGATATTATCGGCCGATATGAGCTAATTGCATTTAAATCAGCATCTGCGTTTATAACGGCCGATGAAACATGAGAAACAGAATCTCATGCTTCACTCATGTTATGAGTGTTGCATAGTTTGCCCACCAGAGGCAGCTCTGCAACTCCCCAGTTGACAACAGAGCCAGAAATCCACTACAGAAGAAAGCTATCAGCTGAGCCACGGTGAGTCTGTCGTTCGTCATGTGATATGATTGTAGATTTAGTTCATACACTGTATATAAAAACAGTGTGGTAGTTCTAGCTAACGGTCCTATCATTATCACTTCTAAATATTCTGTAACATCACTTACAGCCGCTAATGCATTGCTATATTAGATTAGCCACAAAGCTAATACCATGTTTATCAGTGGAAGAGCGCGATCGTTAATAAGACGTCAAACTATAACGTTAGCGTTTAACTTATTCTAAATATATCTGCAGTGTTTCCCATTTAACTTATTTTAATTTTATTTTCAATTCATTGACATGGTTTTGTGGAATATTGAATTTGTTTGGTATAGCTCTTTTACTTTAACTTTAGTATTATAATTTATTTACAGTACACACAGACTGTTAAAACCAGCTTCAACTGGAAGTAAGTAAAACTGTTAAATGTTTAAAACCAGACTGTTTTTTGATCATTAAAAAATATATACTTTTGATGTGCAATTGTTTAGTCATTGAGACTGTAATCTAAGGCTTTTTTAACATAATCCCTTCTGGAAAATGGTTTATACAGCCCACATACATAGAACAGGCAGATATTTTGCTATTGAATGTTGTGTAAGTGTAGTTTATAGGAAATGGGTCTAATATCCAGTTTATTTTCAAAATCAAAACATCGGCTTATAAATCGGCTCTTTTCGAGTTAATATTGGCATCGGCCCCAAAAATCCATATCGGTCGGGCTCTACTAGAGACTTCATCAGAAGATGAGACAATAAGAAAAGACAGGTTGAACGTTGGCAAGGAGTATATACTGAAGACGATGGTGAATGAAGATGTTTCCTGTCCAAAACAAAAAAAAGGCAGCCATCTGTTGGTTGTTCCTTACTGCCCTTCCACTCTTCTAGGTGCAGTGTGCCCATGCCCGGCTCAATGCGCTCTGAAAGTCAGGACTGATTCCCCGGCTCATCTGTGTTGATATTCCACAACAAACTGTTCACAGATGGGACATTTATGAACATAAGCTCCCTGTGTGGGTTCCTCTTTACTTCATTCCTCATCACTTGTGATGGAGTTGCCGTCTCAAAACCCTGCAGGGACTGCATTGAGGTCGAATGCCACCAAATGATCTGGATGTTAAAAAGAAATAATTTGCTGCGAGAGAGAGAGTTTAAAACATAATGCAACTGTTCCATCTCTCAATTATCATTTCCCCTCCCTGGGTCCCACTTTTATAGCTATTAAGAGGCAATCTTAAGTTAAGTCATTGCTTATGTATAACGTTGTTATGGAATTTTATTACTGCAATATCAAGAATGGTCCAACAAATAAAACAACTAAATAAATGCAGAAGTCCTGTTGATTGCACGCTCTTGGATTTCCTCCAACCATGCTCTTGGATATGAATTTCTCTAAAAAGGTTTCATATATCTTGCGTCTTTCAACATGATCCTCCCTCTAAACAACAGCAATCTGGTCTAGCAGAGCTACCGTGAATTGCAATAATATCCTCTCATGAGCTCGGGCGACATGAGATATACAGGTGAAGCTTGGGCTCCTAAACATGTCTGGTCATGGTGTGAGTCTTGCTTAATCCTTATGAACTCACTGCTTTCTCTGTTGCTTAATAAAGGGTCTCCCTAAAGAATGAACAGGAACCAGTGAGTAAACGGTTCCACGCATTCCAACAGACCAGACGGATCGCAAAAGCACACAGACATGAAAGATCAAGCCTGACAACCACAGACCAGCACTGTGTATCTCCAACTTCCTGTCTTTTGTTTGCAAATAAAGCAGATTTGAGTATATTTCAATTTAATTGAGTAGTCTCATATTTCTGACCCTTTTACAATCCCATTCACTTTCTTTGAAGCAGCTGGTCACAGCTGCATGATGCAGGAAGTGCCCCTAACAAGCTCTATTGATAAAATTACCTGCACCCAGCTGCCAGTGGGTCAAAGTTCAGAGAAAGGCCATGCTTATAGATTAAATTAACCTAGTAAGAGAGAAAGGCTGACCTCACAACACACCCACCTCTCGGCTTCAGAAAGGCTGGTACTCACCCTGTCATTATGCCACATCTCCATTCACCTCTGTCTGAGTTTAATCATCAAAGCCCTTATTTTCTATTGTGAAAGTATGCTTATTGTAATGATGGTTTCTGCTAGTGTATTTATTCTTCCTATTGCTCTTTCAGCTTGTTTAAATAACATCACTCAAATACACAATAAAAAAGAATCAGGATCCAGCACAAAGAGACCTCCAACAGATGCCAGAGGCCAGGAAGTGTGGTCAATGTCTGAAAACAGAAGAGACTTGTATGAGATTGTGGCTGAAGGAGCTAGCAAAAGGGAGAGGGAGGGAGAGAGAGAGAGAGAGAGAGAGAGAGAGAGAGAGAGAGAGAGAGAGAGAGAGAGAGAGAGAGAGAGAGAGAGAGAGAGAGAGAGAGAGAGAGAGAGAGAGAGAGAGAGAGAGAGAGAGAGAGAGAGAGAGAGAGAGAGAGAGAGAGGGTGGTTATGAGTAATAAATCAGAACAAAATCTCAAAGATGAAACCCATTATACTTGCAGCAGAAATACAAGAGTTATGAGAATGAACGCATCTAAAAACAGAGCTAAAATGAATAGGCTGTTAAAGGCAAATGGGGAGTACAATAAAACGCATAAAAGTACTACAGTGAGCAATGACTCGTCTCACTCCTTCTCTCTGCCCTGCGTACTTGCTCAAAGACAGGCTGGATTTTCTAAGAGGAAACAACAGACATTGCTAACTCCCTAAAGCCCTGAAGAGAGAGGGGGGCGACCTTGCTGTTATGACTGAAGTCCCTAGACAGTCCCCAGGCCAAGCTGGAGGTGATGGAAACTGAACTCACACGTATTGTAAGCAAGTACACACACATTCTCACTATTGGCGCCTGAATCATCTCTAAGGTATTAGTTGCTACCAACCACCTGTAAATAAAAATAAAAGTAGAAAAAAAGTAAGAATAATGCAGACTTCAAGAATTCAAATCCCACAGAGCTATGTCTGTCAGACAGAGCCAGAGGAAATGACTTCCCTCATCCTCTTGGTACCTCTGATCCACCTCAAGGTATTGTGTTCATGGCCAAACCTGTGTGCGACTCAGACTTTAGACTCTATGAAAAGGCAAAAATATGTAACATTATAATATCATTAACAAATTATTCAGCCTAAATAGCGAAATACACAATCCACATAATATCAGTACATAATGATAGAACATAGTTTCATATAAACACTTCAAAATCATTTTAAAAGGGATAGTTCACCCAAAAATGACATTAGGACCATTATATACCATTATTTATCTTAATTTATTTCAAAACAAGGACTGTTTATAGTGACTATGTGCCATCAAGCTCCACCAAGGATGGTGGCAAAAGGGTACTGAATACATGACATGCTGTTTTGGAAGTTAGATTTTGAGTTGGTTGTGGCTTGGGTCTGTCTCTCACACAATAGTTTGTTCTCACTAATAACTTCAGAAGGCATGAAATTTAGCATGAATATGGACTATTTTATGACACTTTTGGTGTTTTCTGCAAAAAATAACAGCATATAGGTTTGGAACAGCTAATAAATAATAATAGCGTTTTCATTTTTAGGTGAAAATCTAATAAAACAACCTTCAGGTCAGACACCAGCAGTAATCTAGCATTCATCTTCTCAAAATACTCAAGCACTAATTTGAAGAGTACTCATCCCACTGAGAGGGGAGCAAATCCTTTGCATTCCACAGACAAATAAAACATTCATGGGCATGTGATGTAAGCAATTATGATTTGAGAGAGAGAAAAAGCATCTCTCTATGTGGCTTACACCAACAACACTGGCACTTGGGCCTTACTTGTTATTGCAACATTCTTTGCTTGTACAAAGCCTAAGCACTTGCACGACACGTTGACATTCTTTTCGGACACACTTGTCTATTAACGAACGCATGAGGCTGTCCTTCCAGAATTTACTGGTATAAAGGATGTTTATGAGTGACAGCCAATCAGCAGGCTCGAACACAATAACCTGATTATGAAAAAGGTATGCACTAAAACTAAAATGAGGAACATGTGATGCATGCAGAACAGCAGAAGCTTCAGTATCGATGGACATCCACCACCAACAGCCCACATAATCACTTCATCCTGATTTAATGGAGGTAGTAAATTAACAACCACCGTGTATCAAAGCACACCGTGACCTTTGCAGCGTACAAATCACAGCTTCCATTGTGCTGCCAGATCTCCCTTTCAAACAATTTGTCACAACGTAATACCACACAAAACACTTCCATGCTGGGGAAGCAACTGTTGTGGGAGGATGAAAGGTCTGCCTCAGCAAATAGCAGCTAAAACAAAAGCCTACAAGTGCTGGGTGAAACGGCTATACAGTCATATGTGACAACATCTGTACAGGTATAATCACACCATAGTAAAGGTCAACAAAAGAGAAGCTTTAAGGACTCCCTGTGGTTTACAACCAAAATAAATAGATGGTTTAATGATTGAAAACAAAGAAATTAAAACAACCTTAAATATAAGTAGGGCTGTCACAATTTCTTGATTAAATTTCAGTGTTCGATATTTTTTTTTTAATTCCATGATTGCAATGTGCCCGTGTCTATTAACCAGGCATGAACCGCATTATTAGACCATTTTCAAAGGCTGCACAATATATTAAAACTATTTAAAAATCATTGCACACTCCAGTGCTATTGTGAAATCACAAAGGAAGCGATTCAGTTAAAGTCCTCCTGTAGTGAAAATCAAGCTTTTAATGTTGTTTATGTCTATGTGGTGTTTTTAATATTAATGGATTTAAGACAAACCTTGTGCAGATTCATAAGTCAACACCATTGCTGAATAGAGGCGTGGCTGATTTGCATATGCACAGAATTGTGCATACTAAATGAGGTGAGGGTGTTGTTATATTCAAGCTATTTTGAGGCATGAAGAATTTTTTTCAAGGATAAAACATTTAAATGTCATTTTGGTGATCAAAGATGAGTTTTAAGGAATAAAATAATCTACTACATTCCATTCAAAGGTCATCCTTACCATGAAAAAAAAAAGTTTTTACCAAAAGAACAAAAACCTATTTAAGTTGTCCACTTAGGTCTGTAATATACTGTACTAATGTGCTCTAACAAATATTAAGAAAATTGCCTTGTTTATCCACAACATATGAGGGAAGCAACAATGTTTAAATTACATTTTCAACCAACCATATTTCATGCATTCAAAAAAGGCATCAAAGATCCCCTTTTTTAAACTTTATTTTAACAGTAAGCATTGTGCAGAGAGATGGAGACATGCCTGAGAAATAAATACACTAATTTTGTCATAACAGCTCTGCCTGTTGAATTTATAAGGGCTAGAATTAAGAGGTCACAACGCTTCGGTGCTCTGTCACGTCCATAATGTTTTAAAGATTAAGTTTATGTCATCTAACAATTATAAATACAAATAACTTGAAACTTTATATACAAAGCTAAATTATGTTTATGCTTATTAGGATCAACAATTCATCTCACTATTTTCCTCTGAACAACCATAATAAGCATTACGGACGTGACCGTTACGGACGCTTCATATTAAATCATATGCATATGACTTGCTTCTTTATATTGCTGTGATCTGTTTCAGACTCTAAAATAAAAACGATTGTATAGACTGACATTTTTCTAATGTCTGGACTCCTTTAGTAGGGGACTATGAATATATAAACAGACAGTTCAATATGTTGGCATTAAATGCATTCTCTGAGAATTTCAAAACAAATGCATTCTCTGAGAATTTCAAGTTTTGACTCCAAATGTCACATCCAGAATGTTGGAATTGCCCTTAAATAAACATATGCACTGTGGGTTCCAGGGTGACAAGGATTTGATCATGCTGTAAAGTGTAACAACAACAAACACCAGGCCGTTGGTGCCCTCTGTAGACATTTATTAAAATACTTAATATACATAAGTTTATAATGCTTATATTGCATTATGTATTTTAACTGCTTGTTTAATAAAACCAAATGATTATTTATTTGAACCAAATATTAATGCCTCATTGTTATTATATATGTATTTTAAGTCATTTTAAGTCATTTTAATGGCCAATGTTAACTTAGGTCTATTTTTAGTACCACAAAAAAATATCCAATTAATCGATAAATCGTCAAAATAATCCATTGATCACTTGATTACTAAAATAATCATTAGCCCTAAGTATTAAAATTTACAGTTGTACTGTAAAACAAATTATTTTACAGAAAAATAAATATTACAACAGTAATATTTATTATTTTATTTTATTTTTTTTATTTTGTGATAATAATTAATTATAATTATTATCATTTTAATATAATCAATTTTTGGCCAATTTGTGCAGCCTTACAAAAAAACACTGTAAACCTTGAGTAAAAAATAAAATACAATTAAAAAAAAACAATGCAATTTAAAAAGCAATCTTTTTTTTTTTTTTTTCAGAAAAAAAATGCAATTAGATTTAGCCCCCAAAATCGTGCTGCCTGTGACAAGTGAATTATTAAAATAACAAATATTCCATATAGTATCAAATAATATGGGGTCATGGAAGCTGCATGCATAAATGTAAAACAACCTGCAATATGTGGTTTAAAATAGTGCATAGTTCACACTACATGCCATGTTAACTTGCCAAAAGTATTTGCCAACTCCCCATAAATCTGTAAAATACTGCAGTAAGTTGCAAGACCATGGTGCTAAATTTAGTCCAGAACTCCGGATTTAGAAGCAAAAAAAATCAATGCATAAAACGAGGATTTATGTCTTTCATCTTAGTATTTGTGTTTTGTTTTGTTTTTTAATTTACAGAATTTTACAGCAACCAATGCAAATCTCAAACACACCACATGTTAACTCTATGACAAAAGAGTTTATTTTCTGGACATACGGCCTAAACCCAATTCAGTAACACTGACGAGACATGCTAAAGGGGTGGGAGACGCATGTTTAAAACCTCTCAAAACAGTCAACCCTTACAATAGGCTATCATGCTTCTCAGCATAGTCACATTTACTGGTAGGAACTGCTGTTGCCACACATTCCTTCACAAAAGAGCACTGGATGAAAGCCACATTCCTGAAACCCACGAAGAACTTGCTGCTTTTCCTGGTTTATGTTTACAGAGATAAGAGCCTTGGCCCTCCCTTAACATTAACCTTTAAACCCTGCACAGCCTTAGATACTTAAGTTCAAATGATCAGGCTTAATACACACAGTATGCACAGCGCTCCAATAGGATGTTCAACTATAAATAACTATATGACATTATCTGAGGAAAGTTTAAAAGACACCTGAGTGCTGTGCATCAAACTGCTTGCTGTTTGTGAGACCCTGAAAAGTGCATGCTATTATACATAATATCTTAAACAATGACACTATATAACATCAAAAGGTTTAGCTCAGTAAATAATACATTTTCGATTAATCGATTATGACAGATCTATTAGCGATTGCTCAGACATAATGCTCGAAAACGACCCCTGTTGGTAAGAATCAGAGTGACATCCTATGGGAAAAACACTGCACATTCTCCTGCTGCCAATACGATCATCAATCATGAGTGTGACGAGCATTAAAAATACAGCCACTGAAAACACAGACATGAACCTTAACTTACTTGTGACATCTGAGGCCTGAAGTTGATCTGCTTTAGATCCACGGATCCAGGAGACAGATTGTGCAGCATCTGGCACAGGAGCACCCCATCTCTGAGCGCCTGGGCCAGGTCGAACACCACCGCTGAGGGCCAAACAACCCGGTGGTTCGGGGGCAAAACCTTACAGTCTATCAACCAGCGCCCGCACTGCCTCCACTCCTCCATATTGACAGAAACGTAGGCGAATAATGGCAAAGATAAAAGAAAGAAATCTGGCAGCCTGGCGCACGCAAATAAAGTGCCAAGATAGCTGACGTGAGATTATCCCAGTTCCTCCCTGCAGTCCAAAGGGCACTAAACTGCTAAAGGTCAGTTCTGTGATAAATTGTTTTCCCCAGGATACACAACTTTTTAACGAATCAAGTCCAGCCGGTTTGAGATTGAGTGCTAACGTTACTAACGGCTCGGTATGTTCCGCTATAAAGCTATATAAGACATTGTATTACGAAATGAATTCACTTACTGAACTCAAATAAACGACGTGACGTTACAGTAAGTAAAACGTTAATATAGGATTCAGATGTGTTTTCCCCTCAGAGAATTAGTTGAGTTTCCTCTTCTTCATCATGGACTGACATATTTGGCTCTGCAAACGCGTCCTGTCACAGCAAAAAAATGTGTCCCTCAGGGCAACAATAGATATTTTCATTAACAAGAAATGCTAGAAAAGACTGCAAAGCAGCTGCTACGTGCAATTTCGGACGGTTTATCAAAGTTCTACCGTTAAATTAAGGAATAAATCCATGGTTTTTGGTCTTCAGTAGATAGCTCCTCAAAAGCTCCCGCGCACCAGGCGGGATGTCATCTAAATAACGTCCAACTCCAGACAGAATTCGGTCCAAACTTGTTTTTAAAACTTCTTGAGTAAAATATCACAAGACTCCGTGAAACGCACAAACTCTGGCGTATTTAACTGTTGTTCGTCCCGCTCCTTTTGCTTCCACGGACAGAGGAACGCCGCGAGGGCTTTCTGCTTGACATTCGTCCGTTGAGTCGCGATGGTTTCTCGGTTGTTTCTCAGTTCATCTCAGTGTAGATGGTTGGAGTGTTTTGATTTCTCCGCTCGCGTGAAGCGTGAGCGCGGGCGGGTGGCTAAGCAGCAGGCGTGAGCGCGCGCGCAGCAGCAGGAGAAAGGGCGCGCGGCGGTGAAATCGCATCTGGGTTCCGGTCGCGCTCGTCCACGTGTGAGGACTCGGTCTCACTAAACCAGCGACCCTAAATGCTTTTTTTATTATTATTATTTAGGAAATTCATCACATAACACTAAATACGAACATGTAAATAAAAATGTATGTTATTACAAAATGCACCCAAACAGGGCGAGCTGCATCTTGTGGTCTACTTTTTTTTCTTTTCTTTTTTTATTACTATAGCGGACTAACATATTCACTTGAAATATTGATTGGAGTTTAAATGACTTTATCATCTTACTTGTAGATTATCTTAAAGCTAACGATTTAAATTATAATTACATTATGAATTAAATTATCTTAATTATTTAGTGTTGATCAGCTTAAAGGGTTAGTTCACCCAAAAATGAAAATAATGCCGTTCCACACCCGTAAGACCTTCGTTAATCTTCAGAACACAAATTAAGATATTTTAGTTGAAATCCAAACAATGACAAGGGAGCAATGACATTTCCTCTGTCAAGATCCATAAAGGTACTAAAAACATATTTAAATCAGTTCATGTGAATACAGTGGTTCAATATTAATATTATAAAACATTGACACATTGATTCGACACGCTGATTCATTATGCTCCGATGCTTCCTGAAACAGTGTTTTGAAATCGGCCATCACTATACAAATCGTTATTTTGTTTTTTTTGGCGTACCAAAAATATTCTCATCACTTTATAATCTTAATATTGAACCACTGTACTCACATGAACTCATTTAAATATGTTTTCAGTACATTTATGGATCTTGAGAGAGGAACTGTCATTGTTCCCTATGCAGGCCTGACTGAGCCATCGGATTTCAACTAAAATATCTTAATTTGTGTTCCGAAGATTAATGAAGGTCTTACGGGTGTGGAACGGCATGAGGGTAAGTAATAAATGACAGAAATTTCATTTTTGGGTGAACTAACCCTTTAATGTGTGCTACACCAAATAAAAATACAGTATCAAACATAGTAAAGTCTCACTCCATTTTTGTAGGGCCCTCCAATTGACCTCAGTAAAAGTATTTACATAGATGAGACATGTAAGTTCTGCTTGCCTGGATGTAAACATGCTGTAGTGTGATTATTTTACCCAGTATGAGTTCAATATGAAAATCGGTTAAAGCACATTCAGGATGAAAGATGGCTTTTTGAGTCAGATGTGAGTAGCTGTCACAATACTCAAAGCATTGATCCATCTCGGTCTCTCAAGTATTGTGTTAGTGGGCACCATGTTCTAAACATTGCAGCAACAAGGTCACATGTTCCTCCCTCAAAAAACTGCAAACTAGAACATGAACCAGACATGTATAGTACGAGTGTGTAACTGAATACATTTTTGGGCCAGTATCACTTTTGTTTTCCCCCATTAACCCCACTACTATTATTATAAAACTGCTGTTAGCATAATTTGAAATATTACAAAAATATCTAACCATACTGGACAACCAACTCCAGGAGAAATGGACCATTGACATCTAGTGGTCAGAGGCGGTACTTCAGTGATCCTGTACTTGGTGACACGTTTGGCGTTGAAAAAGATGACTAGTTTTACCAATTGATTGAACTAATCAAATTATGAGAAATTATCTTATTTATAGTTCATAAGTTAGTTTTTATAGTAAAATACAAAATTTCAAAAAAGGCATATCCACAAAAAAAAATTGTAAAAATTGAAAGTAAACACAAAATAAAGGCATTTTGTCATTTATTTTATCAAGAAAAAAAAATTGTACCTGGTGTACAAGACATTCCAATTACATCAAATGTTAGCCTCTACTACTGCCTCCGACCCAACATCCCAATCCTATGGCCTGTATTGCAATAAACAAGCCTAAATCTACTCACACTGTATTCTTGATTTTGTTGACTGACATTTACATAAGTATAACTATAAACAGCTCAAAAAATATGTATAAGAAAAATACAATAAATCAGCATGCATGTCAAAGATAAAAAGCAAACTTTGTTTTAAATATAAAAAGAACTTTTTCAAATCAGGCCTAAAATGAAATTAAGTTGTGTGAATATATATATATATAATTTTTTTCAATCTATAAATTCATATTTTTTTCCTCTTTTTCTCTAAAAGAAAACATTAACAGAAACCGGATAAGACTTGATCGATATTTGTATCAGAAGTGATTTAGGGAAGTGTTGCGGTCATGTGCCCCTAAATAACAGACAACAACAACAAAACCATAAATACCATGATTACATTTTTAAAATAATTGATTTGACTACATCTATTAGTGTTATAATTAGTCTGAAAGATAGATGTCCCTCATGAATTTTGGCCTTGTAAAAATGATTAGAAAATTGAGTGATTTTTTCACAACTGCTTAAAAAGTCTTCAAAACAGCTGTCCATAAACCATATGTATCAGAAAATGAAACAAACACCAGTTCCCTTTACAATAATTACAACTGTTTAAAAAAAAAAAAAAGTCAGAGAGGACATTACAATTTCTTACAAACACTTCAGAAAATAATCAAATGCATAGCTGTCCTAAGAGATATCGGATAGTAAAGCAATCCACATGAGGAACAGCTGGAAACCTTCTAAGGGAAAACTCATTCGAAACCCAACTGATTTAAACTGCTTACTATTTATAAGATCTACTGTAGACTTACATTCATGAATCAATTTTGCAAGAGTGTGACAAGAGGAAGACTCTGTGATTTAACTATCATTGTCAAAACAATAAGAAATGCATCGTCATTAGCTTCATCACAATATGGCAGTAAAGATCAATATACAGATGACACGTTTACTGCTTCCAGGTGTCATTATCCAACATAAGCAACACATCCAGTCTCATTCAAAGCTATTTGATGTACAAATGCCAGTCAGAGGTGAAACTATTTGGAACTCTGTATATTTATTGCTGACCAAGGCGTTTAATAAGACAGGAAGTCCGCATGTGATCCAGCTGACTGATTTACATGTTCACGTCAATGCAAAGCATCTGAAGAAAACCACCAAATATACTTGATTTCCATGAAAATAATTCCCTCTACCATACATACATTGGCTGGAAAGTATGAGATTCTGATGTATAATTGTTCTACAGCTATAAAAATGGCCAAATTCACTTTAAAGGGCTTACGCTAATTAAAGCAATTTGTTCCCCAGACTATCTAAAGATTTGTGACGTTATTGGGAAAGGCATGATTTTCAGACACACTTTTTAGTTTGAGAGGACAATAATACAAGGAATGAATAAAAAAAATAAATCAATAATGGCACAGCGCCCAATGGGGAAAATATGAGGCCACAGCAAAAACAAAATAAAGAAAAAAAACAACAATAAATACAGCAGACTGGTGCAGAAGTGAAATCAGGAGAAAAGACTGTGAGCTTTCCGTTTTCCACATTATCTGGTGAGATGGGATGGCTTAAGTTTGCGATGGCAACATACAACATTACCAGGACGCCAGGGAAGAGAATTTGAACTGTAAAGTATGCTTCAAGACTTCCTCTCCTTGAAGACTGATGTTTGGACATCCCTTTCAGAGTCAGTTGAAATAAAAAAAGCAATTTATTAGTTTGCTTTTTGTATCTGTAATTTTCTTCATGACATTTCCAAAAGAAAAAAAAAAATGTTCTGACATGATGCATTTTTATTGTCTCTTTTCTTATAAAAAGTCTCAGAAGAGAAATAACCTTGACTGCATACAATGTTTTTTAAAAAATAAAAAAAAAAGTAAATAAAAAGTGTTCAGTCGGAGTCACTGCTGTCCGAAGTGGAGCCACTGGAGCTGCTGCTGCCCGAGTCTGAGGAACTGCTGCTGCCGCTGAGCCGAGAGGGGCCTGAGCCTCCTTTCTCTGAAACCAAAGAGATAAGACAACGGTTACTGAACCGAACCATGGTCATATTTGCATACCAAAACAAAAACACAAAAAGAACAAAGGTTAAGTTGTCCTTAATTTTATGACGCTAATAAACACCATCAGTTTTAAATAGCAGAAAAGTCACCATACATTCCAGGGCCAAGTTTTATGGCATCATCTACTGTATCAGAAAGGTTTGCTACATTTCCATTGGATCTTGGTGGACTGGCACAATGTCCAACACCATCAGATAAGAATGCAAGGACAACTGACAGAGACCTCAAGCACGGGAAGGACAGGACTTCTTAACAGTTTCTGCCCTGCAACCATCTTCTCAGTGAAAGCTATTTGTTGGGCAACAGCCTAAACAAATTCCGCTGTTAATGTACAAATGAATGCATGCATGCATGCTTGTTTGGACTCTTATTTGTTTAGATCATTGCCAACGGTATTCTGGTGGTGGTTTGGAAAGTGAGAAATGCATTGACGACTTTAAAAACACTGCTCTAACTGTGTGCTTTAGGTTATGCAAATGAGTTCCACAGGGGAAAGAAGGATGGGCCAGCAGCCAATCACAGCACTGGAAGTGCCAAATTGCAATCTCCTCATCGGAAAAGGTGATAAATGATATCGGAAATAAATGTACACTTTCAACAGCCTCTGGCCCATAACAGGGAAGGCACTAACCGATACATACACGTTCTGAGTCCTGTAAGTGGAGAGACAGAAACGGATCAACAAAGTTCTGAGTTTTCTATCTAGAGAAAGTGTAACATATATGCCGCCCTGAGTCTCCAGCCTGCAAAGGCGAGTCTACAGCTTGTGAGGCAGCAAAAAGCGGACTGACCAAGTTCTGAGTGTTTTTCTGTAAGGCGCAGGACGTAGCGTAAGCTTTGTGAACTGCAAGAGTTTTACACCTTCTTCATACGTTGAATATGGAAGGCGGTCTGACGGAAGCTAGATATTTTACTTCATAACTTGTTAAATATGGATTTTCTCTTTACACAAAGGCATCGCTTCGCTTCAGAAGGACTTTATTAACTCCCCGGAGCCGTGTGGAGTATGTTTATGATGGATGGCTGTGGATGGAAGCACTTTCCTCAGCTCATACTCGTGACCCCTGTTCACTGTCATTATAAAGCTTGGATGCGTCAGAATATTTATTAATATCTCCCTGATTGTGCTCATCAGAAAGAAGAAAGTCCTAGAATGGCTTGAGGTTAAGTAAAGCTTAGGCTAATTTTCATTTGAAAGTGAACTAATCCTTTAATGGCGGTCTTGCGCACAATTCTCAAAACGCACACAAGATGGTGGTGTTTATCGGTGAAGCCGATATTACAAAATCTCTATTCTGTCAATTTCAATTCTGCACCTACTTCAAGGCCTCATCTGTGGGTTCCAGATTTAGGACCCCTTTTGGTGCTCCAGGAAATCAGCATCTCACAGAGCTTCGTGTTCAAGGCTGTTCAAATAGCCCCTTTCCACACTGCATTGTTACCCAGCACAAGCAGAGGAAGAATCCCCCAACATCAGACTGCTCACTCAACCAAGTGGAACGTAAATATCACTTAACCAAACCTCTTTCCAGAAACCTTGGCATTGTTACATATCATCAGTATATGATTTTCTAATTTACAATAGATGTAATACAACTGATGCTAGTTAATAACAAATAATTTTTCATTAATTTGTTTGATGAATAGGGGTATTCACCTTATTAGTTTCAGAGGAACAACAATTTATCTTTCCATAAGATAATGTAACTTTGTTATAGCCAAACCCAACTTAATGGCTTGTATTTTATCCATTTTTATGCACTTTATTTCTTTATCATTTATGGTATTTATTTAGTATCTGTTTTGATTTACTCTTTTTGTTAATAAAATGTATTCCTTGTATTGATAATGCAGAAGTTAATGATATATCACAAATCCTTCAGATTGGTCAGATGACAAACTCCCTCCAATTTACATAATTTTATTTATTCAACAATCATCTTTGATTGTTATTTTATTGTTAAGGCAAAAATCCTCACTCTCACACTCATCTTACATGACATGACCAAACCTCACAATATTATTTGGTGCCTATAGAGACCAAATCCTTACATTCCATTCTTATGGTGCCCATTTTAAGCATGAATCACTAAAAGCAACATCAGCTCTGTCTGGCATTTAGCTATGTGTGTAGGCCAAGAGTGTGCACTTACGTGGAGGTTTCCTCTGTTTCTTCTGTAAACAGGACTTGACATATCGCTCCAGCTCACGCAAAGTGGAAGGTTTGAGCGTCTCAAAATCGATTTCGATTTCGTCAGGGTTGGAATCCCGCAGCGAAGGCTCTCTGGACTGAATGATGTGGACCACCCTACCTAACTTCTCTCCAGGCAGCCGGTTGATGTCGAGGCTCAGTTGCCGTTTCTCGTCATACGTCATGGGGAGTGACATCTCCTCGTCAGACTCGTAGCCGGGCCCTCTGCCACCCTTCTTTGGTTGCCTGTAAATGTTCCAACCATAGAGCAGAGACACTTTAAACCTTAATTGATTGTTTCAGATTCAATCCATAAAACAAAACAAGAACAGCTCAAAGAGCAGCAAACCTGTTGCCTGGAACAGTGCTGTTAGCCTTTCTGGCAGGACCCTTTTTCTGCTGGGGTGGTTTCGGTGGCTGTCCTGGCTTGCCTTTCTCCTCTGGCTTGGTTTTGTTGTGCTTGTTCTCTTTCTTTTTCTTGTCCTTTTCTTTCTTCTCTTTCTTTTTCTTTGGTTTACTTACAGGGGCCTGAGAAAGAGCGGCTAGCTGTTCGTGGACAGCTTTCAGCTGGGGAGAGCCAAGAAGGGGGTGTTAGTGATCTGCTCAAAGTCAGGAAAAGCATCACATTTACATTTGTTCATGAAAGTAATTTTGGTTGTCCAGTGGCAAAGATTCAAACATTCAATTAGGGAACAAAACATGCAAAACAACTGTCATTACTGAAATAAATGAATAAACAAACCTTCTACCCAAATTCTTTTTAACAACACTGGACAATCAAAAATCATTCATGTCTGCTGTTATCTCTGACTCCAAGAACAGGGTATATTTCAGAAAAACAGAATGAAAAGAAATAGGAAATAATGTTTAAGAAGCAATTCTGCTCTTTAGCACTAAATGAAACAGTTCCATTAAAATAATCATCATCAAAAAAAAACAAAAAACAGGCATGCTTGTGTGCCAGATATATATGCTACCCACATTTCACAAAATGTCTGTAATTTTACAATGTATATTTTGTGACAGCTTATGGACCATTGAAAAACTATAACCAACAATCAAATATTACAATATGGATAATCATTATAGTTATTTCATTATAGTTAATATCTACAGAACAAACCAAAACAGTGAATTGTGCCAATATGGGATTGTTACACCCCTTTTAACCACACAGCCATGCTAAGTGTTGAAGCACAAAATAAAACCGGGGCTCATCCTATAAAAACATTCTTTATGAATCCAGGTAACCATAAATGCTTTCATGGCATACATGTGGTTTTCTGGAACTAGAAAGTTTTTCTAAATGCAAAGCAAGCTAACATGAACAAAGAAATTTTCACATACACGTTCAACACACACACACACACACACACACACACACACACACACACACACACACACACACACACACACACACACACACACACCTATCTTTTCATTTCCAAAGTTTTCAGCACTTCCATCCTAACACACACACACACACAGCTGGGTTCCCAACACCACCCAACAAAGTCAATATTTTTCTGCTGCTTTTAACCCTCTACCGCTGATCTCACTATCCATATCATGCTCTTGACCATCTGATACAAATGATGAAAGCAACTGTACAGCTAATACACAATGTTCATAGGCAGGGACAGGGAAATGAAAAATAAAATCACCTGATTATTCTTGGTGCACCCGTTTTTTATCCCCTGTCTGCTACCAATGGGGTGCTCCAAAGAGATACACTGGTAAAAAAAATGGCAAGGGAAGAAAATATGATATAGTGCTACAGTAAGACAAACAAAGCCACACAAAAAAAAAAATACTACTACATCTAGGCATTTTGGAATTTAATGCAAAGCAATATATGCAGCTGATTGCGGTAGAGGGTTAAAACACAGCTCTACATACGAGTACATAAAATCCAAACCGCAAGCAGAGAGGAACTTGCTGTGAAAGAGGAGGGTTATTTTAAGTGGAAGCCCCTTTAGGTCCTACAGAGCAAAAGCATTGATAGAAACAGTTATGTGGGTGTTGTGTGAAAAGGATAATCAGAAGAGATGACATATCAGGAGGCCTGAGAGAACATCTCTGAGCCTGGAGAGATAAAGGGTACTTGGTCCTTGTTTTGAAACCCACCTGTTCCGCACCCACCTGTTCCTGCAGCTCGGCGAGCCGGGTGGCCCTCTCCTCCTCAGAGTCGGAGCTGTCAGAGGTGGAGGAGTCGCCACTGCTCTCACTGCTGACAGTACTCTTACTGACCACACCGGCCCCGCCTACACCGCCTGCCCCAGCCACTTCCACTGGCTCATCAGGCATCTTTGCAAAACGCATTTCAAACACATCCTGAGAGAAAAGAAGAAAACGTCATTCAATAATTCTTTTGAAATAAAGAAATTAAACGTGTGTAAAAGGAGAGACTGGGGGAGGGAGGGAACTCACCTGCAGCTTTCTGGCCATAGCGACCACCTCATGATCAGGTGGGTTGTACTTGTAACAATTTGAGAACATTAATCTGACATCTGCAGCAAAACTCTGTGCATCCTGGTATTCTCGACTGTCCATTTTTTTCTGCAAACAAAAAATTATTTCAAAAACTTGCACTGAATTGCAATAAATTATCCATTTAAACAAAAATAAAGACATTATAACAGCTTTTTATGCAAACTCAACATACTTTCACTGTGCTTAAGTCCATGGGGTGTTTGATTATGTCATGGTAGTCATGTAGCTCAAGAGCCTCCGCGTCGACAGGCTTATAAAAGGGCCAGGCGTAAGCGGCATGTTTTTTCGAGAGCATTTCCTTAAGGATGACCTCGCAGTACTTGAGTTGCTCTGTAAGCCTGCCCTTCTTGCCTCCATGCACGCTTAGTTCACCATCTTCAAAATCCTTTTTAGGCGGTTTGATGGGGCGACCGGTGCTCTCTCGCCTGGATGCCACCTTGCCCGGTTTTCCTTCTAAAAGAGGGGTGGGCGACTGGCTCCTGCTCGCGGTAATGGCAGAGGTAGTAGGGGTGGTTGTGTCTGCTTTCCTCTTTACCCCCTTCTTCTAGGAAACAGAACAAACCACACATATGGGGAAACACAAATCCAACGGTGAGGCACTGCCACTTCATTTATCACATGATATTTTAAGAGGTCCTGCAACTTACTTTGGACATGGGTTGCGACGGAGGCATGCCGGGTATCATGGCGGCAGCGGTTGTGTTCTGTACAGCTGGTAGGCTAGGGGTGATGGTGGGCACTGGAGCTGGAGATACAACCGCTGTTTGGGAACTCGGTGAGGTGGCACCAGGGAAAACAGAAGTGGGTGAGCCAGAGGAGACGGCCACATCCTGCTGACCTGCATTTGTATGATTAGGAAAATAATGATTAGTGTTGAACACAGAATATTATGATCAATTCATCATTCAGGCCATTTAAATGTTACCGGGTCCTGCTGGTTTGCGCCCTTTACCCTTTGGAGCAGGAGGAAGAAGCTCAACCTCCTCCTGAGGCATCAGGGCCACTTTCTGAAGGAAGATCTTCTCTAATGCTTGTGCCATCAACACAATGTCATCTGTTGGCTGAGAAAAACAAGAAATAAACATGAATTGCATGTGCCAATGTAGCCTCGTCCCAAACCAGACTGAGCCAAGCCATACCTTGTTGTAAATATAACAGTTTGTGAACATTGTGTTGAAGTCCTGCATACACTCGCTTGCACTCCAGTAGTAAACGTTCTCCAGTCTTTTCTTGATGGTGCCCATGTCCATTGGGTTCTTTATGATCTTGTGATAGTCCTGGACACCAAAAGGAAGCATAAAGTCTTTCAACATCACATGTTAATATAAAACCAATAAGGACTGACAAGCTCTCACACTCATGGGAAAACACAGCCTACATTTATGATTATTCAAAACGATGGATGCTAAAACAGCTATATCCATATAAATCAACTCACCGGAAGACCAAGCTTAACAGCATCAACAGGCTGGTAGAAAGGCCATGCAAACTGATGCTTCCACAGTGTCTTTACAACTACATTTTGCATGTACTGCAGCTGGTTAGTCTTGCGGCCAGGTTTGGTAGGGTTAGTCACTTCAGGCGGAGGAGGGTTGGCGATTGCAGGAGGCTCTGGGGTTGCTGAAGTGACCGTTGACATTTTGGCAAAGAGGGGGAAAACGGCTTAATGGGGTAGGGGTCCTTATTATTCTGCAAAGGCAGACTTATTTTCAAATTTTCAATGTGCTTTCTCTTTATGCTTTTCAGTTTCTCTCTCTCTTAGCTCTTCAGTCATCTGAGAGAGACCACATCCCATTGCAGGACCCGACCTTAGACCTCTAAAAAACAAGAAACATGATTCAGAACAAATGCTTTTAAGAGCTTTATGATGTTAAAACGGAAGACAAATAATGCCACAATTGCATTAAAAATATTTCACACTTTAAGGCACAATGGAACAAACGTAGCAACAGATCTTTTCTTCTGTATTGTGAAAAGAAGGTTTATCTTTTCTTCTGAGTGAAACATTTTCGGGAAAGAAATAAAAATGTAGAGCAGGAACTTGGTTTTATCCATGGTTATCATTTGAATGGAGGCAGGACTGATTGTGAGCTTGCAGTCGATTGTAAGAAAGGGGTTGGATGTAAGCGGACTATTCTATATTAATTAGAGTAGTCCGGCACACATCACCCCAGAGAAGTCTGTTGCTTCACCGGCAGATCGAGTTACGACATATACAACCAGAAATACACGGGATATTTTCCTGTCATGCCAAACTTAAGAATCATTTCCCAATTATAACAAACTTCCAATTGTGCCCATACAAAAAAAAAACTTAAAAAAAAAAAAAGAAAACACTGACATAGCTGAATGTGTTAAAGTGTTAGTTCACCCAAAAGTGAAAATTCTGTCATTTATTACTTACCCTCATGTCGTTCCACACAGTGAGACCTCCATAGGAAGCAATGACACTTCCTTATGGATCTTGAGAGAGGAAGTGTCATTGCTCCCTATGGAGGCCTCACTGAACCATCGGATTTCAACTAAAATATCTTAATTTGTGTTCCGAAGATTAACAAATGGGTGGGGAACGACATGAGGGTAAGTAATAAATGACAGAATTTTCATTTTTGGGTAAACTAACCCTTTAAGAATAACGTGTGTAAAAGCTGAGCTATTATAAATGCAGCATGAGACATGTAAAAACAGATATTCATTACAAGCTGGAAATGCTATAATGATTTTTTCTGTTTTTGACATGTCAAATAACACCATATTTTCTAATCCTTCCCTGAAAGCGTGATTTAATTCTTTAGCTGTTTCAAGCCAGCATGACTTTTCTTCTGAGGAATACAAAAGGAGCAGAATGACATCTCAGCCACCATTCACTTTTATTGTATGGAGGAAAGAAGAAATGCAAGTAAATATAGACTTTGAGACCTTTTCTAAACACCGAAAGTTCCCATTGGGTATGAGAAAATGACAGAATGGTGTGAACTAAGGCTTCAAGTTTACTTTCATCAGCTAATCTTAATGAGTGTAGTTGTCTGAAACGACAGCAGTAGTCGCAGCAGTACCGCGTAAACAATCATGCTTCCCCACTGGACTAGGTCCACTCACTGTTTCCAAATAAAATTAAACGTTTCCTTCCGAAGTGATTACATAAAAACCTCACATTTACTAAAAACAAGAGTATCAACACCCAAAAGGCTAGCTCGAACAATTAGATTATTTCACTGCACACAAATGCCGCGACTAGGAGCATTTAATCCAAATGAATTATTTTCAACACAGCCTTTATATTCCTGCAGCTTACGACCACAGATATAGTCATATACCAGTATATGTATAAAATAAACAGTCTGTGTGCATCTGCACATGTGAAAATAGAACCGGCGCGCAGAACCCAGCAGCTGGTTAGCATTTTAGCTTTAGCACACAGTAAGTCACACATAAAGATGGCGCGCAGCTGGCTAACCGAATTAGCATCCACGCTGACCGTCTCAACACCTTCCAGAGACCCTATAAGTGATTCACACCGATCCGTAATACATACCGAGAGATTATAGCTAAATAAAGAGGCATATTACGGCTTAGCGAGTGAACGAGCTAATTTGGCCATGTTACTTCAGAGAGGCTTTGTTGTGCTGTCGCTTTGTTGAAAACAACTAGCCACTCGCTAACGGCTTCTCGTGAAATTCACTGATTGAACGCGAACTGTATTCAAATTTGACATGGAATGCGAATTACTTGTTAAAATATGATGTTTAATTTAAAATGTAACGCATTACTCACTCAGGGGCTTTAGGAAAGGAGCTAGCGTGTGGTGATCCTAGTGGCTCGTCGCTTGTTTGGAGGCTGGGCAGCAGCACAGAGATGAGGTACACGGAGCGCTCTGCGCATGCGCATTGGCGCGCTATGTCCAACGCTAAGCCATCTGCTGTTTAGTAGTACTAGTCAGACAGACTTCCTTTTTACGTTATTTTCTGTTAGTTACTGTTCCCACTGAGGTTATATGTTGATTTTCTTATTTATATAATCTTAACCATGGGCGTCCCCCGCACTTTTCATAAAAAGTAAATTCGTCCCCATTTTTTCGGGCTTGTGTTCACATTCTCATGGGCCAATGTGAATACATATACCCCCGGTTCCACAGACAAGGCTTAAGCTAGTCCCAGACTAAAATGCATGTTTGAGCATTTTAACTGAAAGTAACTTGCACTGACATATCTTAAAATATGACACTGCCATTGTTTTGTTTCAAGATCCACACTAGTAATGTTTTATTTTTATTTTTATAAGGTATGTTTATAAAAGCTATTTAAATACCCTAATTGCACTAAGGCTTAGTCCTGGTTTATCCGAAACCCTGTCTGTGATACCGGCACCTAGATTTAAATTAAAAGAGACAAGATATACATGACCTGCCGCTTTATTCTTATCCTAAACAAGGCAATGTAAGCATTATGAAGCATAACACTGTTATGTAATGTAAGTTTAATTCATACTTGCAGAATGTCCAAAATGGACTCATAGAAGTAATAATAACTTCCAGGAACTCCCTTATTTAGACAAAGGCATCCAGTTATCACTTTTACTGAGGAAACATGAAGACAATATACACGATACGACAATATATGGTTTATGTGTGCACATGACAATACAAATAATGTAATGCTAAGTGACATAGCCTTTATCACAGTATGGAAACTATAAAATATATATTTTCTGCCTTATTCTGTGATTAAAGAAAAAATGCATTTTTACGTTGTATAAAATCCATCATGACTTAATGCACAAGTGTTTGTACATAAACCAATCATAAAATTGTCATTAGGAAAATATAAGATAAATATTTTAGAATACAAATTATCATAGGTCATTGTCTAGCAGTGTATTTGATTTATTAAATGCAATAGTGATGCAGAAACTTGTGAAAATGAGATCCAGGCAGTAAATAAAGTTGATGAAAAATAATTTATTCATTACAATTAAATTTAGCCTCACACACAAACTTTAATCGATAATGAAAATACTCAATAAAACCAAAAGGCAAGATAACCATCATAAAGTATCATAAAGTCAATAGTTAATAATAAAATTTAGAGTATTATATCTAATAGATGAAGATCAAAAAGAGCAATAATTAAGACATTTGCAGATAAGAGACAAGAAGTAGGAGAGCAAAGGAGGAAAAAGCTGAATTATCAATGACTTGGTCAGCTTTATACCATGAGCAAAAATTTACATCCCACTCAAATTGATGTTTTGTTCTAAAAGAAAAGGTTAATTTCACCCATTACGTCATCTACTGATCCAGTGTCAAAAATAGTTGTTTTTATCCCTTATAGGGAATTTTGCAAATGTCAGCAGACATATTTTGATCAGATTCAAATGAGCAATAATTCTGAAAAACATCACTTCTGTAATACTTGGCAGGCGTCCAAAACCTGTCACACTGGAGCACTTGAAGAGCACTTGAACATAACAAGCATAGTCTCTTAAATATAAAATAACTATAAGGGTACAATAACAAGTAAATACTTGGAAATATCATAAGAATTAATATATAAAGTAGGAGTACATGAATATATGAAAGCAAAAGTAAAACTGCTAAATCATAAGCCATAAATGATTAAAAATAAATATTAATAAAAATGCATGAATATGAATATTGACCATTTCGGATCCATCAAATAGATAAGATAAGAAAAAAAAATAAAAGCTTTTAATTAGGCATAGGTCTGAAAAAAAAAAATAGTATTACACTTGACATTTCTGTCTTCCTCACTTTTGAAATGATGGCTATGCCACCTGACACAGACCCCCATCCTCACTGAGTGACCCCAGTCCTAAAATTTAAAAGCAATTATATATTGTTCAATAAAAAGACCCAATTTATTAAAAAAAAAAAAGTACATAAAAATAAAAAATATATATAAATATCTGTAAAATATCATTTGTAAAATACACTAGTCAACATTAGAAGTGGATCAAAACCTTTCATCAAAGTTGTCCTAAAACCTTCTTCTTAGGACAACTTTAATGAACTTTTTTGATCCACTTCAAATGTTGACTAGTGTATTTTGTTTATATTAAAGGGACAGTTCACCCAAATATAATGTATGATATAATATATATGATTTTCTTTGTTCTGCTGAACACAAATCTGCTTGGTTACAAACATTCTTCCAAATATATTAATTTGTGTTCAGCAGAACAAAGAAAATCATACAGGTTTGGAACTACTTGAGGTAAATGATGACAGTTTTTATATTTGGGTGAGCTATCCCTTTAAGTTATATGTTACTTTGTTCTTTGTTTTTTTCACCTACTCGCTACAGCATACTGTATTATTTTATTTATTTAAATCAAATTTATTTATTTATTTATTTATTTAGAGCACCCCCATAGCACTCACTGTACCCAATTTGAAAACCCGTAATACCGTATTTATAATACTGTAGTAGTATTATAAGTAATATTTGACCACATAAGAAAAATATTTATATACTTAATATATCTGAAATAGTTCTTATATGGTCAAAAATTACTTATAATATTACTGTGGTAATGCTAATGACACTATATATATAGCTACATTTTTTAAATAATAATTAAAATATTTATAACGATCAAAAATACTTGCAAAATATTGTGCACTGTACGGTCTGGCTAGGCGTTTGAAAAAATGTCCCTCTTGGTCTGCCGTTGAGGTTTGCGCATGCGGAGTTGTTGTCACTGCCACATTACCGCCTGAGCCTGCGGTGAAGAGGTGCTCATCCACCATCGTATTCAGCACGATCACTTGATCTTTGCATGATCAAAACGGCCTGGCGAGCGATTAATGAACAAATCTCCATCCAAACCCAGCAGTGGACTCATACCAGAAGCCCAAAGCAGCTCTTATTACCTCCTCAGCTGCCGCTGGTGAGTGATTTTACGCGCTGCTTTTGTTGTCTGAATGTATGGGTAGAGAGAGAAACATGTGAGCAGAGAAAAGACATTCATCAATTTGTACGTTTATGTTATGGGGGATGGGACGGGCGACTGAAACGATCGCGGCAAAACCATGAATTGAACACGAAGATGTGTAAATTACTTAGATCAAATGTGCTGCAGGTGATCCATCGTTTCTCTGAGGCCCTGTCTCTCAGATAGCCTAGCTGCTAACAGTGATGCTGTTTTCACTGATCTGACACAGACACGAGCTTTGTAAATTATATCTACGTTTTAGCTTTGGTGTTCATTCAAATGATTTTAGACTTGGGTCAATGTCCCATTGCCAACAGTCTTGCCATGCATGTTGTGGAGATGTGGAGTCTACCTGTTTTCTACTACTTTTATCATTAGTGTACAATTAACAAATTGTTTGTTCAGATGGGTCATGTACATTGTGTTTACATGTATAGGTGTGCTTAAAACAGCATGTGCTCCTTCCAGAATGTGAAAGATTGCAAAATTGTACAAGTTCTTCATGTTATTTATGTAAAATAATAATAATAATAATAATTTAAATGGATCTAATTATTCTGTTTATTCGTTTACGTACCCTAGGTGCTTTATTTTGCAATTGTCCACAGTGGTAAAGTTGGGATCTCAACATCATATAGTGGGAAAAAGCTCAACAGAGCATGCTGGGAAATCAACATTTGTACACATGGAGGCTTTTTGTCAGTGGGGCAGATTCACAACCCTGGACAAACTAGGGACAATGATGCCGAGAAGCCAAAACACTATATTAAAATGTAATTTTAAGTATGTGGATATTTGAATGTGATTGTAAATTAAATGTATTATGTTACTATTTGGTTTGTAACAGATCCACATTAAATAGCTTAATTAGGACAGTACAAAATGCTTTTAGGTATTTCATATTCTGCAAGAAGTACATTTGCCAAGGTAAATATACAAACGTATGCAGAACTGTATGATATTCATACCGGATAGATTTTGTGAAAACCAACCAGTTAGCCTATATAGTCAAGTCAAGTCAAATTTATTTATTGTTTATTTATTTATTGGCCAAATTAGAAGACTTTCACACTCATCAGTACTTCTCTGTTGGACAGTCAGGTTGACGTTGAACTTGCTTCTGTGAACCATTTCTCTCTAACTTGGTCGCCATGGCAACTGAGGAGAAGAAACCAGACACAGAGGCTACTAAAACACAGCCGGCATCAGCTGCCTCTGCCAGCCAGAGCAAGGTAAAAACATTGCTGGGAACGTCCATCTGCGCCATAGTTTTCGGCTTGGTTTTGGATGATTTTTATGTTGTGTAACAGATATACCGGTATATAAATGGTATAGCAGCTTTATAACTAAAATGTGCTTATCTGTGACAATATCTTGTATCCTTATTGTGTCATTAATGATGTGTGTTCTGCTCCATCTCAGTCAGCACCTGTGAAGCCAAACTACACCTTGAAATTCACACTGGCTGGTCATACAAAAGCAGTCTCTTCTGTCAAGTTCAGTCCAAGTGGGGAGTGGCTCGCCAGCTCATGTAAGTACTTGTAATAATACAGCACTCATACTCGTATAGAATATTTGTTGCATATAAAACAGGGCTTCTCAAAATTGCTTTTGTCAGTCAAACCCCTTTGACATAAAATATTTATATTTATACATAAATGTATTATTATTATTGTAAACTTATAAAAATGAAGACAGAAATGTACTTGTGTAAATCTTGTTCAAAAGTTTGGGTTCCTGTTTTTAAAAGAAGTGTCTTATGCTCACCAAGGCTGCATTTATTTGTTTAAAAAAAAAAAAACTAATATTGTGAAATATTATTACAATTTAAAATAACGGATTTCTATTTGAATATATTTTAAAAAGTAATTTTTTGCTGTGATGGACAGCTGAATTTTTAGCATCATTATTCTAGTCTTCAGTGTCACATGATCCTTCAGAAATCATTCTAATATGCTGATTTGCTGCTTGAGTAAGATTTTTTTAATTTATTTTTTTAAAAGAAATTAATACTTTCATTTAGCAATGATGCATTATATTGATCAAAAGTGTCAGTAAAGACACTCATAATGTTACTAAATATTCTATTTCAAATAATTGTTGTTCTTTATCAAAGAACATGTTTTTCTGTAATTAATCACAAGTTTTTAATATATTTTTCTATTAATATATTTGTGTAATATTTTCACATTGAATCTAAATAATGTAGAAACAACATAAACATAGTATATTTTAAATATTTGTTTAATGGCGTGTTTTTTTTTTTTTTAACTAAGCACTGTGAATGAAGGACTCCATCACTGATTCCAGTACTGATACTGATGTCTCTCTTACATGACTTTTTTTTTGCCATTAATTAGAGCCACTCAACATTAAAGTCTAGTGAAAGCTATCTATTTTAACATTTAATAGGCTTATAATTAAAAATAACAACTTTTAATTTAAGTGAACAATCTTCACATAAACCCATTGTGATTAATGTCACATGTAACTGTGCTTTTAATGGTTTAAAGGGTTAGTTCACCCAAAAATGAAAATTGTCATTAATTACTCACCCTTATGTTGTTCCAAACCTGTAAGACAACCTCTTCGGAACTCAAGTGAAGATCTTTTTGTTGAAATCTGAGAGCTTTCTGTCCCTCCATAGACAGCTACACAACTGACACTTTGACGCTTCAAAAAGTTCATAAAGAAGTCGTAAAATTAATCTACATAAATTGAGCGGTTTAGTCCAATTTTTTTGAAGCGCGTGATATTTATGCGAATATTGTTTTAAATTCAGTTAAATTGTTATTTTTTAAAGCCTAATATATGTTGAAATTTATAGTTTTTAGTTATACTGTAATGTTGAATGTCTATAATTAATGTTTAAAAAAAATCATTACATTCGTAGAGACATCAGTACCAGTATTAGTATCGGTGATACTGGCCTTTTTTCATAGAAAGATGCCATTAAAGAAACATTTGAAAATATACTGCCTTTGTCTTTTGTACATTAATTTGGTGAGTAACTGTGAAATTATTACAATACAAAAATTTTAAAAACTCCAATGTTTTAAATCATGATTAATTACAGAAAAAATGTGTGATTTAATCAATTGACAGCACTAATACAGTAATGTTTATAATCTTTATAGCAAAACAAGTTGGAAATTATGCAAATGTGAAAATAAAGTGGTCCTGGTGCACATTGTGTTGCTAAATGCATGTTATAAGTGACATGCAGAGTGGTAGTTTGTGTGGAGCAGCATTTACTGCAAACCAAGCCTTTGTAAATGGACACAGTACACTTCACTCTGAAAGACACAGTGCATCTGACTAAATTGCAGCCTTTTGAGATTTTAAAATCGCACTAAGCTATATTATTGCTTCAATTTTATTGTAATTGCAGCCCAATTTATTTTTTATTTCAACACTTGAATTTAATTATTAGCTAAGCTTAATGAATTTATTTGTTTGTTTTTTTTTTTGTCCTCTGTCATCCAGCTGCTGATAAGTTGATAAAAATATGGGGTGCATATGATGGCAAGTTTGAGAAAACGATATCTGGACACAAACTTGTGAGTATCTCAAAAGATCCATGATCTCAGAGTAGTGCTACTTTTACTGTATGAGGTTTATGTGACCTAATTTTTTTTTTTTTTTTTTTTTTTCTCACCTGTAGGGCATCTCAGACGTGGCATGGTCCTCTGACTCCAACCTCCTGGTCTCAGCTTCCGATGACAAGACTCTGAAGATCTGGGATGTGAGCTCTGTAAGTCAACATCACTAAGCTGAACCTTTTAATTTACAATGTAAAGCATCTGAGTTGTTGAAATCAAGTGCATTGAATATATAGAGCCTATGTTCATCCTGTTAGTTATTTTCAGACAGATGGGAATACAAAAAAAGATTCAATTTATTACAGCACAATTTATCATATTCAGGACCTTTCCCCTTTCTTTTTTTTTTATATCACCAGGGAAAGTGTTTAAAGACACTGAAGGGTCACAGCAACTACGTATTTTGCTGTAACTTCAACCCCCAGTCCAATCTCATTGTATCTGGATCTGTAAGTCCATTCACAATCATTTGTCATTTTAAAACTTTGTTAATTCAGGCATACAACATGCTAATTAATATCTCCACGACAGTTTGATGAAAGCGTGAGGATTTGGGATGTGAAAACGGGGAAATGTCTGAAGACGCTGCCAGCGCACTCGGATCCCGTCTCTGCGGTACGTGTTTTTTGTTTTGTTTTGTTTTTTAACTTGACCTATGATGATCATATATATATATATATATATATATATATATATATATAATTTTTTTTTTTTTTTTTTTTTTATTGTAAATTTGTATTTGTTTTTATTTTAGGTTCATTTCAACAGAGATGGTTCATTGATTGTGTCCAGCAGTTATGATGGACTTTGGTAAGTGAGCTTTTGCTGTGAAATTTTTTTTGAGAAGATGTCAGAATGTCAGATGCATAACTAACAACCATACCCACTTTTTTGACATTTAAACAGCCGTATCTGGGACACAGCATCAGGCCAGTGCCTTAAAACGCTTATCGGTAAGTGGACCATTGTTTTATATAAAATAACTTGTTCAGACTAGTTTTAAAGGCAACAATTTGTCTAAAAGTTGAGAATTTAACTTATGCACAAAATTAGAATATCGCATAAAACATTTGTGAATAAAGCACCGTTTTCATCCCATGTGTTCAAGGTAACAAAATATTTACTTTTTGGGAAATTGCCGCAAAATATCTGTAATAAAAATGAAAGTTGCTGCAATTGGAGAAGCCACTCTTGGCTCTCTTTTCGTACATAATAAATGACTTGCAGCTCAGAGCTCACAGGTGAAATGCAACAAATGCTGTCGTGTTATCATCCATCCTGATGCCTGGTACCATTCATTATACACAATAGTGTTGCACGATATACCGGTACTAGAAAGGTATCGCGATACCCTGCTTTTAGAAACGGTACGGTTCTTCATTTTATTAGTACCGGTACTTTGAATGCCAGCTGTATTTCCTAATGTGCGACAGCAGGGAGCAGTGTGTGTGCAGCGCGCTGCTTCTGAGGCACATTGAGTGCGTGTTTATTCCTGTCAACTGCGCAACCGCAGATTCACAAAGCAAAATATGGCATTATTTTGCTTACATTGCCGACAGTCAGGGCAAGCCCACGGACACCACAAAGCCCGTCTGCAAAATACGTTACAAAATAACGCAAGCGAAGGGAGCATCCAACTTGCCAAACATCCCGATTTGTACAGAGAATTTAAAGAGCGACAGGTTAGTGAATGTGATACCAGCGTTATGTTTATGCTCTCAAAAATTAAATGAGTGTTATTTATATTACTCATGCAAGCAGACATCCGCAAAGAGGTGTATTATTGAGTCTAATAAGTGATATCTGGTTGCTAAAATAAAATTAATTTTAAAAAACAAATATGTGAAGGGACTATACAATTATATTAAACCAATTTATGCTTTAATAACATTGCTCTAATTATTTACAGTAATCAATATTCTCACTGTCAAAACACTTACATGCAGGGCTTGATGACAGCCACTCCCACTAGCCACTTTGGCGAGTTGAATATAATTTAAGTTTACAGCCAAATGGTCGTCGAAGATCGTCGTAGCACAAAATTACAATCCAATCACACAATTCGTTATTTACATGCAGTTAGTGAAGGAGGGATAGGCGGAATTGCGCTGAATGACACACAACAGAAGAGCTCTCTCGCGTGCGCTCTCTCTCTCTCTCTCTCTCTCTCTCTCTCTCTCTCTCTGTCTGTCGCGCGCGCGATCAGTTTTCCTCGCGTCTGAATAGTCAAATACACGTGCACACAGATGTCTAAATGTCCATCATGTGGAGTATCTCGCGTGAATACAGTCGGTTATGGCTTAAGTGGACGTAAACAGGTGGGTAATAACTGGATATTTGTCAGTTACGTCCATGCATTCAGCAGCCCAATTAAATAGGCCTGTCCATCATTAATGTTAATCAAACAACAAAAGCTGTTAAATATGTTAAATAAACCTAGTGTATCTGAAAAAAGATTATTTTTAATTTACTACTGTTTTTGTAATTTGCTTCTTTGTTCTTTTATATAGCATAACACAAATAACTTGTTCTCATACTAGCTCATGCTCATACATTGTCCACCTCTTGCCCACCTGTACATACCAGCTGATATAAAATGTAATCTTGATTTGGGTGGTCAGTCTGCATTTAAAAGTTTGAAAGTGTTTTAAATCTTCTAAATCAAGTAAAATGACTCAAAGTAATTTAAGCATAAAAAAGTCAGCTTTAATCATATAAAATGTAATTTACCAACATCAAAATTGTGGCCAATAAAAATGCTGAGTGGCTAGTTACTTTGGGAAACCACTAGCCACAGTTCTGTCATATGTTATTTATTTACTTTTCCTACTGTTTTAGGTTTTTGCCATAGTATCGTTTAAGTATCGGTATCGTGATACTGAAGTTGGGTATCGTATCGAAGTCAAAATTTTGGTATCGTGACAACACTAATACACAATCATTTTGATGACAGACATTGGCTCTCGAATTCCAGAATGATCAAACCAACATTTGAGATGCTGTGCATTGAAATTGGTCTGCCTCCTCTGTTGAGGCAGACTTTTTTGTTGTGCATCAAGGGATTCATTTGATTAAATTTGTTTTCATTATAATTTATGCACATGTATTCTTATTGAATGAAAAATTATGCACCTCAATTGAGCACAAATTTATTTTCATCCAGCTTTTCTCAAAGAAAGCATATACAGTAGGCAACCTAGGGCACGCAGAGCGGTAATCACGGGAGAGGTGTATGTATTTCATTCAGATAATGTACCTCGTACCTGCATACAGATCTACTTTTTGAGGTAATCATTCCTCATAGTAACGCAGCTTGTTTTATTAAGTTATACATTATAAATACTATTAAAGTGTGAGAATTAAACTGCACAAGTCAATGAAAGAGTGCAGCTCTGACAAACCATTAGTGCATCACGCGCACACAAGTTACTGACTAACAGCTTACAGCTTGTTCATAGTCAATGCTATAAATTTCTGAGATATTCAACAAAGTATATTAAGTTGTATTAAACATTCTACACAAACGGAATGACTGATGCATGTGGAAACTTCATTCATGCATACCTGGTCATTTCATGTGTGTTTGCTCTGATTGCATAGCTATCCAGTTGTGAAAAGGGCCTTTTTTCGCATTTGTCCAAATTAACCTGGACAAAATGCATCTGGTTGTTGAAATTTTACTTCTCCTAAAATGGTAAGCTAAACATGCAAGAGTGTGTTTTATAGCGGCTTTCGGTACCCAAATATGACAGGGCAACTTCAACACGCATCGGGGAGGAGTAGCTGAGCCGACGTGTAAACAGCGTCAAATCCTGAAATTCAACATGCAGTCCTTTTCATTAAAAGTAGTGACACTAAATGATCCTACCAGTGCTGATGCCGCTCTTTATCCAGTTGCAGTCTTTGATCTTGAAATTGGCTGACGATAAAGAAAATGAAGCTCATATCTTGTTTGAACTCTGTTAAATTTGAATATAGCATGGAAATTGAAGATTAGATTTATATTCCTTTTGCGGAGACACATTTAAGTTGCCAAGTGTAAATGGAACAGTTTTAACAAAATGGATGGCTATCCGATAAGTTAAAACTCATGAATGACCAGGTGTAAATAGGCCTTCAAAGTCTAATTTAAACCTGAAAACAAACTAAAGGATTTTGACAAATGTAAAACAATTTTATAATAAATTGCTTCAGATATATTTAAGGTTCTGCACTATTTCTATGTTAGCCATTAAGAATATTTAATATGTTTATGTGCATTTATACATGGGGGAGGGGGTGGATTAACTTAAGAATGGGACTTCATGGCAGAAAGGTTGCTTACCCCCTGATATACAGGCATTATAAATAATGTATACATTCACAAATATTTAACAGATGATGACAACCCACCTGTGTCATTTGTGAAATTCTCCCCCAATGGCAAATACATCCTGGCTGCCACTCTGGATAAGTGAGTCATAGACTTCCTTTTATTCTGAGCCTTTTTTTTGCTGCTCATTCTTTTAAAAAGAAAAGAGAGAAAGAGAGAGAGAGAGAGAGAGAGAGAGAATAGTCACGAAGTAGTAATTTATATTAATCCATGGCCTTTGAAAAGACTCATACGTTTTTTTTTTTGTGTGTGTGTTTTAGCACTTTGAAGCTTTGGGACTACAGCAAAGGAAAGGTTAGAGTTTTTCTGTTTAGTTTGTGCAATGTTTAATTATAAAAAAAGCTCAGTCTGTGTATAACAATACTCTTTTCTCTTGTTTAGTGTTTGAAAACCTATACTGGTCATAAAAATGAGAAGTACTGCATATTTGCTAATTTCTCCGTGACTGGTGGAAAGGTATGTAGGCTTTACACTATACTAAACGGTTGCTTACCATAACGCACTAACACAGGCTATCAGCAAAATCATGAATTTTGTGTTGTTCAGAAGTATTAAACTATTATTGCCGAAAGTGATTTTACATTTTGAAAGAGTTTTCTTTTTTTCTTTTTAGTGGATAGTCTCTGGCTCAGAGGACAACATGGTCTATATCTGGAACCTTCAGACCAAGGAGATTGTACAGAAACTACAGGGGCACACAGGTAGGAGCAGTTTAAACATTACCTGCTAATAGCTTCAGCTGAGCAGTGCTAAATTTGAAAATTGCTTTTATTTCAGTAATTCTTTGTTTTTTGATTGTCATATTTAATCATTTACTCCATAAAATGGCGTTTAGTTGTTGCACAATTATCATCACACATACACGTATACAAGTTCAGCAAAAAAGAAAAAAGAAACATCCCTTTTTCAGGATAATGTATTGTAAAGATAATTTTATAAAATCCAAATAAGCTTTACAGATCATTATTGGAAAAGGTTCAAACAATATTTTTCATGCTTGTTCACTGAACTGAAGAATTATTGCACATGCCCCTGTGGAACAATCCCTAAGACACTAAAGGTGATGATACATGGGACAACTTTTTGAGCAATATTGCCGGGCAATGTTGCCAAGCAACGTTGCTTGGGCACTTTCCCATTGAGAATGAGCAACAAATTTATATCTGGATACGTTAGATTGGTTGTGGGCAATTTTTTTGAGATCCTCCAATCAGAATGTTAGCAGCCGATCACGTGACTGGTTCGGAGATTTCAGAAAAAAATTCAAACGAGATGACTGCCTCTCAGCGGCAGTGGAGCGGAGAAAAAGAGTGTGAACGTATCTTTTTACGCTAGTAATTTGTCATGCGTCAACCCAAAACAGGGAATTTACCTCATATATTGCTTGAAATACCAACAACTGTCCAAAGTAATGCATGTAAGGTGTAATCAAGCCACTGAATGTTTTCAGTTAAATACTAAAAAGACGGAGTTAATTTAACGTCTGTAGTAGACTTGTGCCGATATTCGGTAATGCAATAAATCGCGATAATGAATATGCACGATATCGGCACTTCAGAATACCGCAAATAATAATTTATTACCAATTATTAATATTTTTATAAGGCAATTAAGAATACTTTACCCATCAATCATATAAAATGCACAACACCGCTGTATTCTGCGTCAAAAGGACACACGCTCAGATGTAAACAATCCCAACGTGCACATGGCGGAACCAGTGAAGGAGACGAGCTGAATGAAAGTGCGCGTTCACTCTCTGACAGCAGAGGGCGCTGATGGAACAGCAGCGTGCAGCGGTTACCACGGAAACCGTGCAAACAAAGTAACTGCGCTAGTGAAGTTTTTAAAATGCTTCAAACAGCCATTCATTTTTTTTGTAATCTCAGTGTTTTTCATTACAGCACCAAATACTGAATACTTAAAAAAGACTTAAAAGGATATTTATTTTCAAACCTAAACATTTTTATATTTTAATCAGGACTACAACATGCCCTAATTATTAGAAATGTTCAGATTATTTGTTATTGTTCAGTAAAACTTTGAAAACATACAGCTTCATTAGCTAACATGTTAATTCATTATCAGTAAACTGACAATAAAAATATACTTATAAAGTATTTATTATTATTAATTAATGTTAATTTCTTAGTTACTGTTTAATAACATTACAAAAATTAAAATAACTTATTTAATGTACCTGAGATAAAACTAACAATGATCAGTTGTGTTTCTAAACTAACATTAACAAAAAATAACACTTTCTGTATCAAATGTAGCTATTGCTCAATCTTAGTTAATGCATTAAGTAGAGTGTTATCTGTTGTTCTTTATAGCCTAATTCTTTTGCATTTTAATCTGTTTGAAAATTTCAGTCAGAGTTGTTTTTGTTTTATTACAAAAAGAGTTCTTAAACCTGTTAAACTATGACAAAATGGTTTTGCAACTTATTTTAATACAGTGATAATACCGTATACCGGGATAAAAGCTTCATCAATTAATCGCAACATGAAAATTTGATACCGTCCCATGCCTAGTCTGTAGTAGCGTAGGCTGTAGGGCGTTTGGCACATGAATGTAGCTTTTGATGCGATCGACGCAGGTTCGAATCCGCCTTTTGCTGAACTCACTCTTCTCCCTTTTTCTATCACAAATCAGATCGGAAAGGCATTTATTTTGAATAAAAATGAAGAAAATATTTGAAAAGTTGAAATAAAGTGCCTATAATAAGGTATTTATTGGGTTGGCAATAGATTTGCTCCTCTCTGATTAGTTGCTGCCAACTGTCTGTTGCCCTGTGTCTCATCAGGTTGCCCGTTGACGGCAACATTGCCCAGCAATATTGCTCAAAAAGTTGCCACGTGTATCATCACCTTAACAGTTTACTGGTGCTAGACAATTAATGTCCCAGTTCCAATAACTTAGGACATTAAAACGGTCTTTCTACTGACTCCACAAGAAATATGCCCAGAGTCCCTGCTTACCTGAGTGAACATGCCATAGTTCTGCTGCAGGAGGCATGTGGACTGCAGATGTGGCCAGAGCAATAAACTGCAATGTCTGTAATGTAAGACGCCTAAGACAGTGCTAGAGGGATACAGGAAGGACAGCTGATCGTCCTTATAGTGGCAAACCATATGTCCCCTCAGACATGTTTGTAAACTTGCAAGTGCCTCTGTGGAAAAGGAAAAGTGGAGTGGAGGGACTCGTTATTTCATTTCTGGAATTCAATTCAAAGTTTTTGGGGGGTTTTTCATACAAATATTTACATGTTAAAATTTACACCCAAAAATGAAATTTCTGTCATTTACTCACCTCGTTCCACACCCGTAAGACCTTTGTTCATCTTCAGAACACAAATTAAGATATTTTTGATGAAACCCGAGAGGTATATGACTCCTCTATAGACAGCAATATAATCACCACTTTCAAGGTCCAGAAAGGTACTAAAGACATTGTTAAAACAGTCGACGTGACTGCAGTGGTTCAACCTTGTGACGAGAATACTTTTTGTGTGCAAAAGACAAAACAAAAATAACGACTTTATTCCTTCTCTTCCCTGTCATTATCCATGCACAGTTGATGCAGTAAGCACAGTGAAGCACATGTTTATGTCTGAATGCCTGCTCAGTATTGGCCAAAGCTGATCACGTGAGCAGTACGAAGCATGCATGTGATGCTGACACAGGAGCCGTCCAATAATGAGTCTGCGTTCTGAAGTAGAACCTGGAAGCGTTGGATGTAAACAACGTATGAGAATGACACAGAAGAGAAGATACCGCTGAATAAAGTCATTATTTTTGTTTTTGCGCACAAAAAAAATATGCTTGTCGCTTCATAACATTAAAGGGATAGTTCACCCAAAAATGAAAATTTGATGTTTATCTGCTTACCCCCAGGGCATCCAAGACTTTTTTTTTTCTTCAGTCGAACGCAAATTCTGATTTTTAACTGCAACCGCTGCTGTCTGTCAGTCAAATAATAGCAGTAGATGGGAACTTCAACTATAACAGTAAATAAAACTTGCTTAGACAAATCAAAATTAAACCCTGCGGCTCGTGACGGCACATTAATGTCCTAAGACACGAAACGATCGGTTTGTGCGAGAAACCGAACATTATTTATATAATTTTTACCTCTAATACACCACTATGTCCAACTTCGTTCAGCTTCCTGTGAGTGAGGTCAAAAAACGCATTTTGAAGACGGAAGTGATGTCTCGCCCATATACTTCAATGAGCGCGAGACATCACTTCCGTTGTCAGAGCGCGATCAGACCTCACTAGCCGGAAGCTGAACGAAGTTGGACATAGTGGTGTATTAGAGGTAAAAAATTATATAAATACTGTTCGTTTTCTCACACAAACCGATCGTTTCGTGTCTTAGGACATCAATGTGCCGTCACGAGCCGCAGGGTTTAATTTGGATTTGTCTGTGGAAGTTTTTTCGACTCTTATTGTTCAAGTTCCCAATCACTGCTATTATTTGACTGACAGACGGCAACGGTTGGAGTTAAAAATCATAATTTGCGTTCGACTGAAGAAAAAAAGTCATCTACATCTTGGATGCACTGGGGGTAAGCAGATAAACATCAAATTTTCATTTTTGGGTGAACTATCCCTTTAATGTTGAACCACTGTAGTCACATGAACTGTTTTAACAATGTCTTTAGTTCCTTTCTGGACCTTGAAAGTGGTGATTATATTGCTTGAGTCATATACCTCTCGGATTTCATCAAACATGTCTTAATTTGTGTTCCGAAGATGAACGAAGGTCTTACAGGTGTGGAACGACGTGAGGGTGAGTAATTAATGACAGAAATTTTACCCTTTAAGAAATTAAATGGAAAAAAGCTGTTGTAAGGAAGATGTTTATTTTTTCTGAATTTTTTAATAACTGCACTTTGTAGTTTGAAAATAATAATCTCATCTTGTTTTGTTTTTTTCTTGTAGATGTGGTGATCTCCACTGCATGTCACCCCACAGAAAATATCATTGCATCAGCAGCACTAGAAAATGACAAAACCATCAAACTTTGGAAGAGCGACTGCTAAGCCTCAAGCTTATTTTACTTTATTATTATTTTTTTAATTAATTTTGTACTATTCATTTTGTGGGGAGGGGGGAAGAGACTTTTGTTTTTCATTTGAAAAGGTTCATGCAGCGCTGTTCACATTGACATCAAGGCTTGGCAAGAGGATTGGTGAAAGCGCCCTACCCCGTCATACCCTCTCCTAACACAGCACCTCTCTCTCCACTCACGTGCACTAAAACAATCACTTTCTCTCTGCCTTGCCGCCAGCTCTCACTCATCAGTTTAAGCATCCAGCAAAACTGTAAATCTAGGCAGCTTTATTTGAAATCCACAGACCTGTTAGGACAAAGAGCATTCATGTCCTTTTCCTGTAAGTTTTGTAGAATCAGTGATGGTTTGCACACTTCCTGAAGCCAGCAGAATGCCTTTGGCACATTTTAAGTGGCCATTTTAACAAAAACGTTTGGAGTATTACATTTCTCTGCCTGATTTTGTCATTTCCATTAGCAATTTGCAGCTTCAATCCATTATTTGGCCAAAAAGAGGTTTCACAAACACCTAAAATACTTACTTTGACTTGCTGATGTCAAATCAAACCTCCATGTATGAAATGTGTTGTGTGGCAGAAGGATCTCTTGAACATCCACTATTTCATGTTTATTTCTGTACAGCATAAAATTGCAAATGTTAAAACGGCAATTAAAACAATTCATTGTGTTATAGTTGCTAAGCTACTTGTCTGACATCGTTTATGGTTTCCAGTGGCTTTTAGTGTCGTCTAGGCAGTGCTAACAATAAAACTCCTCTCTTTTGTTTTAAAGGCTTATTGCAGTTACAGACATAATGTATGCCAAAAGTTTACTTTATTCCTACAGCTGTAATTGTAACATCTTTGTTCATATCAGTTTTGGTGCTTTTGATAAAAAATAAAACTGTATAATACATCGGGATGGAGTAGCAGTTTGGTCAAAGAGTTTTCAAAGAAGCATTAGCAGTTAAAGGGAAAAGTTTCACGAACTATAGATATTCATTCTAAGCTACAATGAAAAATTCTTACCTGCACAATCTGGTAAAAGACAGTTTCTAACAATTGTTATGTGGTTACAATTACACAACATATGCAAGGAGGAGTGTTGCTGTGATCTGAATATGCCATAACCTTATATCTCGTGACCAAAAGCAGTCTCGATGTATTTAGAGCCTTGAGATGTTTTCTGTACCTGACACTTTGTACATATTTGCAGCTTCTCTGTTCTTTGATATGTTTACTTTTTGTTCTGTGGTCTTTTTAACTGTCTCAAGTAGCTGATAGTACTCCAAGACTGTTTTGTTTTATTTTTTTGCTTGATGTGGATGATGGTTTGGCATAAACCCATCCTCTGCTTCTGGACTCTCTCTGTTTCTTTGTTTTTGGTCAGATTTCCAGTGCACTGCAGTGATGACAGGGGCCGCATGAGGAATTGTATCTGTATTGCATTTAGTCACTTTGGACATGACCTGTGACTCAATAAAGATTTTTTTACCTGTATCGGTGCAACATTGTCCATGCATTCATACAACCGATGTAGTTAAATTATTACACTGTAAACCATAACACTCAAGATAATGGTTTGAGAAGGACAATCATAGCGTTTACACTGAAAAATTACAACTGCATTAAATACTATAAGATTCTTTAAATGTTTTTAAATTGGAATAAATGTTGGGGAAATGATTCTTTTAAACATGAAACATATTTTAGTTCACCATTTAGACTTAAACTGTTTGTTTAAATTCTTTAGAATCTGTCAGAGATCTGTCATGAGGCTAAACGTTCAAATGTTAACATATTTCAGCAATGTTACTTAGATAAATAGTGTACAGCATCTTTAAAAAGGCTTATGATAAAAACAAAATACTAAACACTTTCAAATTATAAAAAAGTGTGCAAATAGTCTATAGGCGAGTATATGCCTGTTTACTTAAGATTATTCATAAATGAATGATTTGCTTGATGTCAATGCAAAAATAACTTTATTTTATAACAGACTTGAAAACAAGACTCAAAAAGTAAAACTAATATTGTAAAACTGATAGTTATGATTTCTGAATACTGATTAGTTTAGACAAATTTGAAGCTGTTGTCAAAGAGTTGATACATGCAAACCTACAAGTACTACAGTCCTTAAAATCTATCTAAAAGAAGTTGCAAGAACGGGAATTATGGCAATCTCCACAATGTTATTCCCATTTTTCCCACATAAACAGTGGTGTTGGTTTCATCATACATGGTGCTGCTTAAAGGTGCTAAAGAGGATGTTTTGTTTTATACATTTTTGCAATATTGCTTGAAACTGTCTTTACTAACTGATAAAAGACTATTTATTAGGTGCACTGAAAGGAATAATATTAATATACATCATCTGTGCACGAGGGAGGGCCTTAAAAACATCAGCCAATTGATTGGCCCTCTGGCTTGTCAATCACTGCCATTATGTTCCTTGGGTCTCATTCATGAAACACGAGCAGAACGGATTTTTGTGTAAATCGGGTGTAAAGTGGTTCTGGCGTACATTTTCGGATTCATTAAAATGTTCGTATTTTCCAAATGTTAGTTGGCACGAAAGAAATCTACACCTGCTCCCAGCCATGCGTAAATAGTGCGTTTAACATCCGAACGTTTTGCTCATTAATGAGGCTGCATTTTAATTCACCTTAATAAGGTACATATTTACACAGCATTTTGAAAAAAATATTATATATAGTAATTACATACGTTTTTTCTTTTTACTTTTATTGTGAGAGCCAGTAATAGCGTCTGCAAACGGAGCACTTTAATCAAATAATTAATTTATTTCAATAGGGCTGGGCAAACTAATGGCCCCTTAATTGTTATGGAAATTGTGTCCTATAAAATGGCCAAAATCCTTCGTTTGGTGTCATAATATGATGCCCATATATAGTTGTCAGTCAGATTTAATGGGCGGGATTTATGGTAATTGAGAATGAGCGTGCACGCGCGTCCCATTTACGACTGATTGGAATTCATTAACACACACACACACATTTCACTATCACTTCTGACATTTACGAAGTATTTGTGAATCAGGAGCAGAGTTTTCGGGAAGGTCTCTTTACGCGCAAATCACTCACATATTTACTCGTATATTTATGAATGTTTCATGAATGAGACCCCTTGTGAGAGACGTGCGTGGCTCCGCACTCCAGTAACTTTCCACACTCCACAGGCGCCGCATGCAATGTTTTTGTCAGGAGTAACAACTGCAGATTATGAGTTCCCTGCGGTGAGTCCGACATAATGAATCCACTAACACAACACAGCGAATGCCGGTGGTAAACAAACACTCGTGTTCCAATACTTGTGCACGATTTTTGGGAGGCGTTCCCTTGAAATGAGCTGTGAAGGAGGGGGGTTGTTCTTACGCATGCGCTCATTTCAAAAACTCACTAACAGTCTTTGGATTCTCAGTCGACGAAAAAATCCTCATTAGCACCTTTAAAATGTTATTATGTTAATCACAATGACAATTAATTTACAACAAAACAATAGTTTTTTTTTTTTTATAGCTTTCACACCATGCTGCCCAAAAACATTTTAAACCATCCAAAGATGGTTTGGTGATCTTAAATTGTCTCACAGCCTGGTAAGGCTTGTCTGTTGACTTGTTTTAAAGTAGTTTTGGGTACTTTGCAAATCAGCAGAAAGCAGACCAGTGTTTGAAAATGTACAACATACAACTATAAAATGCAGTCACACTATCAGAACACATGTGCCACAAATACTACATCTTTTGGCTGAAAACGTTATTCTCCAAAATAACGTCCAGCAAAACTAATCTCGCCAGCTCGATGCATGAGAAATGAGAGCACAAACCGCCTCATAACCCTGTGCTTCTCCATTTTGTGCACTTGCTGCTTTTTAAACTGAACTTGCCCCTCTGAAGACTCTCTGCTGAATGGTTTGCACAGATTTGTAGCATCTGCTTAATAAATACATGTAAAGAAAAGCTGAAGCACTGCTTTTCTGCCTTCCCTCCTATGTTACAGTACCTGACTCCTCAGCTATGGCTGACATTTATCCCTGGTGAAACCATTCATGCTGTAAAATCTCCTCTAAAGTTGGTCTCACTGTAGGATCAGAAGTCAGGCAATGGCTTATCAAATCCTGGCATTCTGCACAAGTTTTCAAAAGAGCACAGGTTATCACGCTGGTGTTAAGTAACGTTGCCTAGTAACGTTCCCAGAACGTTTAGAGATGGTCATGACGTGGAGTTATTGGGGAATGTTATTTGGTGGACCTTCAGGGAACATTCAGGATGTTCTGGGAATGTTTAGGGGACTATTAGGACGTTCTGAAAACTTCCAAATGTTCTTTTTGTAAGACCAACAGAGGACCATATGGGAACATTCTGTTAATGTCCCAAATATCCTCTTTGTAACGTTCTTATGTGACCATAAAATAACAAAAATGGAACGTCACCCTGAAGTCATATGAGGAACCTTGAACTGCAGCACTTTCATTAGCAAAAGATGACAATTTAGGAACATCCCTAATGTTCTGTAAAGGTTCAGAATTTTTCTTCATCTTTAGAGAACTTTTAGGGATCGTTGAGCAAGGTCGTCATCTTCTATGTGGGCTGCAGCTTAAGCCGGGTTCACACTGTGCGATTTATAATAGTCCTTTGCGATGGTTACTTGTCAGACTGTACGAACATGATCCTCATGTCACACTGTGGGATCTCAGCTGTCATTAATGTCAGACTGCACGACAGTCAAAACGCATTAAAAACGGACGCGCACATGAAAACCTGTCCGGAGTTTTACATCATCAAAACATACACATTCGTTTACACACGGTTGCCAACTTTGGGACTTTGGCTGGAGTCAGACTTTGTAAAAAATTCTGTTTGCGCGTGTGCGGAGAAAATGTTTGGTAACCCTAATTTTAAAAATCAATGTCAGTCCATGTTTTAGTATCATTGGGGTGAAATAATTTATTTTATTTTTTGTCAGTTTTGTTACCTGACAGGGGCGGAGCCAGACATTGTAAACATTAGGGGCTTATTCCAAATCTATAGTTGTCCAAAGACATTTCAATTTTATATTAATAGCTTTAATGACACGAAATGAGCTTTTGTTGTCGTATGAAAATGTACATTATTTGACACTGTAATTTGTAATAGATTGTTGGATGTACCTCCGCTAGGGGGGTCCGGGGGTATGCCCCCCCCCCGGAAGAAAATTTTGTACATTTTAAGGTTAAATGCATCAATCTGGTGCACTCTGGAAACTCAAAATTAAGAGCTTCAACCCATGTACAGTGTGCAAATTGAACAAAGAAACAGCATTGACTTGTACCTGGACATTAAAAAGGGTTCAAACATTTTTTTTTTTTTTTTACAATACTTTTGTACTCATTTCTTTTTAAAAGATATCCTTGAGCTTTTATTTTGATCACCAGATCACCAGCTGATCGCGTGCACAAATGCGCGCTCTTCTCTTTAAAACACGCAGCACAGACAGACTGTATATATACTTAATCGCTGTCTTTTGCTGTTTTATAAAAGGCACAAAGCCATATCACAGTTTCGATTTTAGTTCGTTGGCAAAGTATGTTTTCAATTTTCAGTTCATTATGAAACGGTGGCGGCAGCAGAGGGTCATTAATGGAAAACACTGAATGAATGTATAGCTGATAAATGTGCTAAAGTTGTCATATCGGTTGTTATATAACAAAACGTATATAACGTACTCGGTTACTTACGTAACCTCGGTTCCCTGAGAGATAAGGGAACGAGTATTGCGTTGCAAACGCTATGAGAAAACTACTTTTATCGAGAAAATAACGGCAATGGTGTGTAAAGCAGAAGCAGCCTGGCCAGCGGCGGAGTGTGCACGATCCGGGAGTGCTAAAGACGTTCTGTGCTTGACGCTTTGGCCGCTCTGTATATTGAGTGCGCGCGCGCGCGGCCGGGGCTCTCTCTCACTTCTCACACGCAACTGACGTATCAGGTGCAAGGTTTTCAGCCAATCAACGATCAGAGAATACTGCAGTGAGAACGTTGTAGGGAGATGTAATAACTCCTCTCCTGACATTAATACGCTGTGGTCTAGTCATCAACAGAATGTAATGGATTGAAAGGGGAGAAGAATGGATTTTGGCGTGACATTTCTTGCGTGTGCGTGAGAGCGTGAGATTGATGCTGAAAGCGTGAGTGTCACGCCAGATGCGTGAGAGTAGACCTTTTTCACACTTCCGGGTTTTTGGCTTCCGGAATGAGCCACGCAGTGTAAAAGATTTTCCGGTTACAGTGATAGATAGCCTCGATCAGAACCAGTTCGGGAATCAAAGTCGTTTTACGAATTAAATGTCTTGAAAATGTTTGAACGGCCTTGGTGAATTATTGGTGAGACTACAGAGCTCGCATTAAGAGCTAAATTTAATAAATAATTTGAAGTGATGGCGGTTAAACTGGTTATATTCTTCGTGTATGTTTGGCGCGGCTGTGCATTATCGCGCTCCATGTGCTGTAAAGACAGTGTCTGTGTCTAAACGTGCATACTATGTGACATTATTAATATTCAGTACTATTTAGGGTGGATAGTATGCACATAATGAGATGTATAGAGTGTTTTTAGCGACGTGCTGGGGAAATGATCGACTGGTAGATCCCTTATCACACAAGCCTGATCCTCTGATTCGTGAAGCAGGACTGCTCGCACCATGATATTTCTGGATATAAACACTTCAGTCATCTCTCACTCATTTTCCTGTCATCATCATCTTAAAGTGTGTATTATGCGCAGCATTGTTGTGCTATTGCAACATGCAAAGACTGATAGTTGTGTACAGTGTGGTTTTGGAAATTATGTCTTAGTTTAATCATTTTAATCGATCAGGATTAATGATAACATATGCTTGAATGTGGGATGTGATGCCATATGAGACATGCTATATATTTTTTAAAACGTAGCTATTAAACTCACGACAATATTATGTATCTCACGACTTTATATCCCACATTAAAGTATATATTGGGAGTTAATTTTTTTAATTAATAAATTATATAAATGTTCGTAGTACGTAATACGATCTGGGAAATTGCTGAATGCGTAGCTGCATAGCCTTTGCTGTATGACAGCTGGTGATATAAATCCATCTTCCGGTAAATTCGATCAACGGTCTGAGTGGCTGTATAAGCTACAAACAAGTAGAAAATAATTTATTTGTAGATTATACAAAAGCTATTTGGAAAACAGACAAAACAGAAAAGGTAAGAAGCGATATTTGAGAAAAGAGCATATCAATGTAATAGCCGTAGACGCATAGCGGAACTAACTTTACCCTGCGTCACGTGATTTCCGATTCTTGTGAAAAAGGTCTGTTGGTAACCCTGGTTTACAGTGAGCTGCATTACACGCGGGACTGAAATAGTGGCTAACAACGACATATATCGTTAATTTTGATCACGGCTTGTCTTGCAAAAAGAAGACAATTTGACGTTCGTCGTAGGAGAAGTCACACTGGAGGATTGTGCGCCAAATCTTCTGACACTGCCAGAATTTGGTACTGGTAAATTTTGATCGTAACGGTCATTAACCGGCTGTCGGTGAACATGTCAAACTAGCGATCAAAGACAACAGATTTTAGGCTAGGATTATAGGAATCTCTTAGGATTTGCAAAATTTGTCTCAGACGACCAAATCTTGGCCAAAATCGCACAGTGTGAACCAGCCTTTACTAGCTAGCAATCTCGCTATGCTAATTAGCATATGCAAATGAATAAAAGCTCAAGTGTGAGAATGAAATTTTAATAAGAGCTGAATTGAAAGGGGATTTTTAATACAAAATTAATATTGAACAATATAACACAACATTTTTGTCTAAAATGTAAAATCTAAAATAATCAAAAAATTCTAAAATCAGAATATATATGTGTTTATATTTAGTTATTTGTGTTTATTTTTACTTGTGCATTCATTTTTTACTTTTTTTTTTTTTTAGTTTTCTATTTGCTGTCATCCTGGTCTTCACTGTGCCTGCGTTTATCTCCGCAAGCTCAACAGTTGCTCAATCTTTGCCATTTCCTCCTCCGGCTTGTTTGGCAACTCCTGACCGTTCTTGTCCTGCAGAGCCAAAGACAGAAATGAAGAGAACGAGATGAGTCAGCTGCTGGTAGTGAGTGGACTGACCCAGGGGTGCCAGTAACAACCACAAACACTTCTCAGTGTGAAGCTCCCAATGAGTGGCGGAGGTTTTAGCAAGAGGTTATTTCCTCTGTGCTGTGGCAGATTCGCTCCGATCTCGCAGGACATTTGCCTGACATTACTATTGCTGACCATGCCAACACCGTAATGAACTAAAGCGGACCAGACCAACTTCTCAACAGAGAAATTCACTCGCAATAATTAAACACTCTCCAAAATTTCAGCAAACATGAGTCTGGTAATCACTGCTAAATTTGCTCAGCAGAATGCTAATGTTCAGATATCCACAGAGCTGTAGTGCAGGAATCTTCAATGAGCTCTGATAAGTTGCTCAAGGTTACAGCCATTCACAGAATCCATCAAATGCTAACCAGGGAGCGCTGTCAGGGAAATAAACTTGAGAGAGTGAGAAATGTTAGTCAAATTGTACAAATTTGTACAAAACATGTGAGCCGTTGTTGCGGGCGAACGTGAACACCTATTACATGCAGGGCTAATGTTGGGATAAATTTTAGCTATCTTTGAGTTAAAAGAAAATGAAGTCTGTGAAGTATCTTGAATTGGACAAGACCATGCCTGGCACAAGGAGATGAAGAGTGTACCTGGCCTAGAATATCCCATTTGCTCTCTGTAAACTCTATGCCAAATCACTCTGCCAGGTCGTTAAATACTGTCTAAATTTTGTGGATCTATAGAGGATATAATAGAGTATAAAGATGAAATAAGCCCCTTACTGTTTTGATTTAGATCAAGTAACATTTCACTCGGTGAGGAAGGGGGTAGTGCTGGAAAAGAATTAAATACTTTCTATATAAAGCTTCTGATTTTCAAAAAATGAGCCCAAAAACAACATAATCCTGCATTGATCACAAGATATTACATATTATTATTATATCCAATATTTAACATATTTGGCTAAAAAAATGTCTCTCGTCTTTCTGGGATGCAATGTGCAAATATTTGCGGAACTGTTCATGCTTGTTTTCCAACATGGAATAACACAAAATAGGTATCATTTTAAAGCTTGGAAACTTTTGTTTTCCCATAGGAAAGAAGAAATTAAGCTGTCTAATTTAATAAAAAGCTCTTTCTTATAAAAATAAGAATATTTGAAAATAAATACAGGAAGTGAGATAGGACTGACATTTTAACTAGGTTAATACGACCTGCTAATGACAACGGTAATTTGGACCATTCAGTTAAATCATCTTTACAATCACCTAAAAGCGGGGGAAAATTAGCTTTAAACAAATCAGTAAATGATCGTGTGACTTGTACACCTAGGTATTTAAAACCCTCATGAACTCTTCTAAATAGGATAAGGGGAATATCTGTGCAGAGCGATGATTTGACTGGGAATAATTCACTTTTATGCAAGTTAAGCATATATATAGCCTGAGAATTTACCACTGAAATAATATAGAGTACTGATAAATCAGGGTTAGAGACATATAACAAAACATCATCCACATATAAAGAAAACAGACAGAATGTTTTTTGCTCCACAAAACAAGTCGTCATGATAGTCTTTGCCTTAATTTCGGTTCTTCAACAGAGGAAATAACAGTACAAAAGACCTTCAGACTGTCTTTATTGATATCATTAGCTTGAAAAATGTCATAGACAAATACTTTTGGCCAGCAAAGGTGCAGAAATTGATCAAAAGTGACAGTAAAGACATTTATAACGATACAGTTTTCTATTTCAGATAAATGCTGTTCTTTTGAACTTTGAAAAAATGTATTGCTGTTTCCACAAAAAATATTAGGCAGCAACTGTTTTCAACACTGATAATAAGAATAAATATTTCTTGAGCATTCAATCAGCATATTAGAATGATTTCTGAAGGATCGTGTGACACTGAAAATTCAGCGTTGCCATCACAGGCATAAATGAAAATATATTAAAATAAAAAACAGGTATTTTCAATTTTACTTTTATTTCACAATATTTGTGTTTTACTGTATTTTTGATCAAATAAATGCAGCCATTGTGAGCATAAGAGACCTTTTCTAGTGTAACAGTAGTGTCGATTTATCTACATTTCCAAATGGGAACCTGAATTATTCATATAATTTGACTTTGTTCACTCTGGATTCACTGCAAAACTTCAAGGACCTTCAGTCATGTAATAGCCGTCTAACTGATTGATATCTGGATGATATTGTTTTATTACCTGGCAAACAAATTATATTTAAATTTACATTCAATATGCTATGTTAATGTGTTGTGCGTGTGCTGTACAATCATGTCTGAAGCAAAGATGCGGATACAGCAATTCAGCACATGAAGTATGCAGCACAGCAGTGATTGAAACAGCACTGGTCGATTAAGCATGTGATTTTAATGGAGGCCTATACATAATATTAGTGCATTTCTTACTTTAGGCTTCTTGCGGAGGTTGGGCGAGAGCTTGAGGCTGATGACATGGCCGCGGTCATCGCCCACGATGATGATGGGATGGACAGGGTTGAATTCAATTTTCACAGGAGTTTTCTTCTTGGACACCACTATTTGTTGGCAGAGAGCCTCATATTTGTTGACACTGAGGTCGAACACATGAACCTGAGAGAGAAATAGAAGAGGAACAGGAAGTTTTAGTGTCATTAATGTATGTTGCATCAGTTTGTGTTTTGATGTTTTTAATGTGAAGCAGACATTAGCACCTCTATAATGTATTCTCTTGTTTTGGCTTTGGAGTGTCAGCAAGCAAGATTATATATATACAATTTAAATTTATGTCATTTAAATATATATTCATTGATATATTTTGATTAAACTTTTATTTCACATGAAGTATATTTGCTGTTGTGCATGTCACATTTAAAATAACATTCTCTTGAGGAATTTTCCTTCTATTTGATGTCCAAGAAGGAAGTCCAAATCAAGCCAGGGGAGTGTTTCCTGTACAACGGCGTAACTCTGCCTCAATGTAACTTTGCTTAACTACCATAGTACAATGCATCGTTGAAGAAATCAGCCAGCTAGTCATGACTGTTTCCTGAAACCATCTTGTGGCAAATTTGTTGTTCAAAAACGTTGGTTAATGATGTCACGCAGGTGGTGAAGTAATAACTTATTTTAATGAATCCAAGTGAGATCAAATTAATACTAGATTTTTTTCTATAAATTACGGACATGGCATTTGAGGACTAATTCTCTTTTTTCTCAGTTATTTTGCTTTATTTCCAGGTTCAATCATAGGCTCGTTCTTAAAGCACGTACGCACATACGCACTCTTCAAAAACTGTGCTTTAAATCTCTCAACAAACTAAAAGATGTAAATGACATTTGTGCATATATTCAAAATGAAAGATATAGATTGTACTGAATGTCAGCTTGCTTATTTTGCTCAAGATAAGGATTAATTAAGTCCACATGACATGCAAGAAACTATAAGCTTTTAACCAGAGGTCGAGAGCTGTCGTTCAAACCACACAACTTTGCAATGCTGTTTTTGCAAATGTTTGTTGGGACTAGATAATGACAGAACTTGTGACTATAGTTGGCTCGATGCAGCACACATGATTCTTGTGACACTGAGCTGTTGTCATTATGTAACAGTTTGTTATGTTTTGAACCCTTTTCTCTTTGTTCTTTTACAAAAATTAGGTAAAAAACTTTCTTTCAATTTTTTTCATCTTTATTTATTTATTTACTTATTTACTTACAGGAGACGTTCCTTTAGTTTCCATGGCAGGATAGATATCTACTATTTTAAGTGCAGGAATTTTCTCCATTTTTGATTGCACTAATGATCACAGTAGCAGTGATTTAGCTTCTGGCAGGACCTGACTAACATTTAACTTTTGGTTTTGTATGCATGTTTTACTTTATTGCTTGACTGTAGAATAAAACAACCCATTATAAATAATAAATAACAATCTAAAATAGCATAATATATTTGTCCAGAAATGAATAAATACAAATAAATAAAAATATACAAAAAATCTGAATAAAATATATAACAAAAAAACAAATAAATAAAAATTATAAACCGATAAATATAAATAAATACATGTAAAAATTATTAATAATACACAAGTAGAGAGAGAGAGAGAGAGAGCGCCTGTCAGAGTTACAGCGGTACACTCTAAAAAATGCTGGGTTAAAAACAACCCAAGTTGGGTTGAAAATGGACAAACCCAGCAATTGGGTTGTTTTAACCCAGCGGTAGGGTTAAATGTTTGCCCAACCTGCTGGGTAGTTTTATTTAACTCAACTATTGTTTCAAAATGACTGTATTGCTTAATTAAAATTAACCCAAAGTATGTTGGAAATGAACATTTATTAATGTTCAATGAATAATTATTAAACAATAAACATTTATTAAATTGCTTATTAATAAATTTATATGAATAAACTATTAAACTATTAAATTTATATTAATAAAATATTAAAGCTTATTAATAAACATTCACCTTTTGTCTATTATTGTTGTCTCTAATTGCATCTGTTTTTTAGTTTCGGGTTCATTTTAAGCTAGCAATTTTTAAACAATAGTTGGTTTAAATAAAACTACCCAGCAGGTTGGGCAAACATTTAACCCAAACGCTGGGTTAAAACAACCCATTTTCAAACAAGTCCATTTTCAACCCAACTTGGGTTGTTTTTAACCCAGCATTTTTTAGAGTGTAATAACAGCAAAAGCCACCACAATTGAGCCGATCAAGACTGTGAGACTAACAGGTGATGTCTGAAGCAGCCTTAGACAAGTGCCTTAGACCAGCAGTACAATTTAATAATAATAATAATAATAATAATAATAATAATATTAGGCCATGGGATATATGTTGTGGTTCTTGACTTGTGCAGACATATGGTGTGTTTGTGTGTGCTGCAGCTTACAGGTGCAGTCAAACGCTGTTGGAAAGACATCCTACTGTCAGCATGCTACTGTGTTTCATTAGCAATCATTATCATGAAAATGTAATGTGCTTTAAGTGATTATTAAATGAATTATTATTAATGTTATTATTACATTAAAGGTGCCCTAGAATTTTTTTTTTTAAAGATGTAATATAAGTCTAAGGTGTCCCCTGAATGTGTCTGTGAAGTTTCAGCTCAAAATACCCCAAAGATCTTTTTTAATAATTTTTTTTTAACTGCCTATTTTGGGGCATCATTTACTATGCACCGATTCATGCTGCGGCCCCTTTAAATTCAAGCTAGCAGTTATTAAGCCTCTCATTAAGAAACCACAATTAGATCCAAACGTATTAGCAAATTACAGACCCATTTCAAATCTTCCATTTATGTCTAAAATACTAGAAAAAGTGGTGTCGGTCCAATTGTGCTCCTTCTTGCAAAAAAACTCTATCTATGAAAAATTTCAGTCAGGATTTAGGTCTCATCATAGCACAGAAACTGCGCTCGTTAAAATTACAAACGACTTGCTTCTAGCTTCTGACCAAGGCTGTGTCTCAATACTAGTGTTACTTGATCTCAGTGCTGCGTTTGACACTATAGATCATAAAATACTCCTAGATCGACTACAAAATTACACTGGTATTCAGGGCCAGGCATTGCGGTGGTTTAAGTCATACCTATCAGACCGTCACAATTTTGTTTATATAAACGGGGAAAAATCTAAGATCATGATAGTAAACTATGGAGTGCCGCAAGGATCTGTGTTAGGACCGCTGCTATTTTCAATCTACATGCTGCCACTCGGCAATATTATAAGAAAACATGGGATTAGTTTCCACTGCTATGCCGATGATACTCAGTTATATATATCATCACGACCAGATGAAATCTCTAAATTATCCAAACTGACAGAGTGTGTTTAAGAAGTAAAACATTGGATGACTAGTAATTTTCTTCTATTAAATTCAGATAAGACTGAAGTATTACTTATTGGGCCAAAAACCTGTACACAGAATCTCTCAGACTACAATCTGCATTTAGAAGGATGTACTGTTACTCCATCCTCGACAGTTAAAGACCTGGGTGTTATATTAGACAGCAACTTGTCCTTTGAAAATCATATTTAATATGTTACAAAAACAGCCTTCTTCCACCTCAGAAACATTGCTAAAATACGGAATATGTTATCTATTTCTGATGCAGAAAAGTTAGTTCATGCTTTCATGACGTCTCGACTAGATTACTGTAATGCATTATTAGCTGGTTGTCCTGCTTCCTCAATAAACAAGCTACAATTAGTACAAAATGCAGCTGCTAGAGTTCTTACCAGGTCAAGAAAATATGATCATATAACACCAATTTTATTATCTCTACACTGGTTACCCATTAAGTTCCGTATTGATTATAAAGTATTGCTAATGACCTATAAGGCTCTAAATGGTTTAGCTCCTGTGTACTTAACCGATCTTCTATCGCCCTACAATCCTTCACGCTCTTTAAGATCACAAAACTCTGGACTTCTGGTTGTACCTAGGATATCTAAGTCCACTAAAGGAGGGAGAGCGTTTTCACATTTGGCTCCTAAAATCTGGAATAGCCTTCCTGATAATGTTCGGGGCTCAGACTCGCTCACCCAGTTTAAATCTAGATTAAAGACACATCTCTTTAGCCAAGCATTCACATAACGCATCTCATACCAGATCAACTGCACATGACTATCTTTGCTTAAAGTTATGAACAGCAGCTACGCTAATTGTTCTCCTTTTGCTTTTCTGTTTTACCTCGGGACACCCGCCCTGAGGTGACTAGAGAGGACTTCAGCTTCAGTTTGGATCCAGCCTCTTAAGAAGACCTCAGATGACCATCACCTGTGAAGAGACGGCGCCAACTCCTGCGAGGACTTCAGGAGACGCAATCATCTAGATCAACATTCACATTGCACAATCTCTATATCCTAATTTATTGTTAATGTAATTCATTTTCCAGGAGCTCATTACTTCTACCTTCAGTTAAACTGCTAACAGTGATTGTAATTACCTAAAGTATATTATTTGCTAACTACATTCTTTAAATTGTAATGTTGACATCCATTTTCTGTAAAGCTGCTTTGAAATGATATGTATCGTGAAAAGCGCTATACAAATAAATTTGAATTGAATTGAATTGAAATTGCGCGCTCCCTGCCCCCGCGAGCTCTCGACTAATACAGTGCATTTACAAAGTTCACACAGCTAATATAACCCTCAAATGGATCTTTACAAGATGTTCGTCATGCATATTGCATGCATGTGTCGGATCATGTAAGTATAGTATTTATTTGGATGTTTACATTTGATTCTGAATGAGTTTGAGGCTGTGCTTCATGGCTAAAGCTAACATTACACACTGTTGGAGAGATTTATAAAGAATGAAGTTGTGTTTATGAATTATACAGACTGCAAGTGTTTAAAAATGAAAATAGCGACGGCTCTCTTGTCTCCATGACTACAGTAAGAAACGATGGTAACTTTAACCACATTTAACAGTACATTAGCAACATGCTAACGAAACATTTAGAAAGACAATTTACAAATATCACTAAAAATATCATGTTATCATGGATCATGTCAATTATTATTGCTCCATCTGCCATTTTTCGCTGTTGTCCTTGCTTGTTTACCTAGTCTGATGATTCAGCTGTGCACAGATCCAGACGTTAATACTGGCTGCCCTTGTGTAATGCCTTGAACATGGGCTGGCATATTGGGGGTGTAGGGAAAAAAACACCCTAGGAAGTAAAATTAGCTCAAATGAAATATTTAGGGAATTATAAAGAGTTTTTTAGATTACGACCGAGCAACTGATTCGTCCAGCGTTCATTTGCTCGAGCCGTAATAAGCTCTTGTAACGGATATAAATATCCAACAATCGTGAAAACACTGATTAGAGCACGGTAACTTGATCACAGTTTAAGACATTAAATCATAAAGCACATAATACAAGACACTTTCCTTTTAAAATCTACAAGAGATTTTATTTATTCTAACACAAACTAATCTAACACAAAGGCACGCACACACACACACACACACATTCATACGCGTTGCAGTAAGAAGGAAATGGGAGAGAAAGAGTTTTGAAAGAGAGAGAGAGAGTATCTGATTAACCGAATTCCTATCAATGCATTTCAAGGACCAGAACGAACCATGAATCATTCATTTATGCACCAGTTCAGTTTTGGTCTGGAGGTACTTGCTTGCGTTGACTTAAAGGTGAATTTCCCTCGTCGTGCAGAGAGGGGTTTCCCAAGTCGATGATTGGTCCAGATCAGGTCCGTGTGGAACAATGAAGGAAGTCTCTTTGTCGCTGGAGTTGAAGCGGCAAAAGTCGTTGGTTGAACTTTGCGGCGAAACGTAGGACACAAGACTTTCAGCGGTAAAGGAAAATTAAGTAAAGAAAAGTGAGTGAAGGTTGGATGGCTTGAATGGGCGGCTGGTCTGTTCTTCTTGTTACTCCATTGTTCTTGGTACTCTGGTCATGGTTTCTCTTACCAGAACTAACCAACTCCAGTTCGTTTACTAACCAACTTCTCTCCATTCACTATCTTGCAATATGATCATTTAAACTTAGTTGTTTGTCACACCTCTGAGGAGTCTTGGCCAATCAGACATTGTCCTGTTTCAAGAGGGCCTTCCTCTGCCCCCAATAAAACATAAGTGTCACATCCCGGTCTGTCTCTGCTTTAGCAGAGTGCCATTTTAACATAATTGCTATTAAATGGAATACAATACATTTTAAACAGATTTCATTCAAGTCAGAATAGAGGAAAGGGAGAAAGAATCAAATCAAGTCCAAATAAGGCATACTTCCAGTCATTCAGTCAAGAGTTAACGCATTTACACGAATTGTGAGTGTTCTAAAGCCTAACTGTTTACAGGTAGTACTTGTGGACACATAATGCAAAATGTATGTAGTTAAAAGATGTTTGATAAGTCCGTTAAAATTGTTGGAACAATTTTGAAGCAGATTTATTTGTTCAACAGTCTCTTTGGCTCTCCTGTGAAGTAAGGAAACAAAAGGGTCTGGATTGTCTCTCTGTCTTCTTGGGTGACCCTTTGGTATGTCGCTTCTGCTATCAGGAAGCATGTGTCGTAAAAGTAATCAGCCTGGCTTTATCTGCAGACGGTCCGGAGCCGGAACTTCAATTCTGAATTAGAATTATGCTTTGAAAGAATCATCTAAATGATTAATTTGTCTGGTTCGTCCACAGTTCTTACAGGGGCGTACATATTAATGATCCCGACTGTTAAGTCGTAACAGTTGGTGTTATGTTGAGATTCGCCTGTTCTTCGGAGGTCTTTAAAACAAATAAGATTTGTATAAGACGGAGGAAACAATGGTGTTTGAGACTCACTGTATGTCATTTCCATGTACTGAACTCTTGTTATTCAACTATGCCGAGGTAAATTCAATTTTTGATTCTAGCGCACCTTTAATTATTACTTTTTGTTGTTGTTGTTATTATTATAAATCATATTATTTTATCATATTGTGGCTTTTACCATTGTGTTTGTATTAGAGGAGTCGGTTGGGCTGTTTACCTTTCCATCAGTGGTGACAGCAGCAAAGACAGTGGAGGAGTATGGAGCCCAGGCCACATCTGTCACACCAGCTCTCAGGTCAAAGGTGAACACAGGGGAGCTGCATAGGAGAGACATGATTTTTTACTGGAATAGTAGAATACTTCAGATAAGCTACTATTCATTCAAAACAAACCTTTAACAGAAACTACATTGCTCCCATTCTGAGTTCATGTAATGATCAAATTTTGGCAGTCTGACTAATTGATGTCTAAATATGTGGAATATAACAGAGAGACATCTTAAAAAACATCACAATCAGTAAGGAAAAAAGAGAAGGGGGTATGAATCAATAGTTCCACATGATCCCAATGAAAGGAGACTGCTTCTCATTTTGAGGTGACATTATTTCTTGGCATTTGTCTGAGAACCAGACCTGACAATACTCTATATAACACTGTCCGTGTCTGTGCAGGGAGACTTAGGTGACTTAGGTGATCAATTTTCAACTTTACAGATAATTTTTATTTATTTATTTATTTATTTTTTGGAGAGGGAAAATTAATATACTTATAAAATTATATATATTTATTCCTGTGGTGGCAAAGCTGAAATTTCAGCAGCCATGACTCTAGTCTTCAGTGTCACATGATACTTCAGATATCAATCTAATATGCTGATTTGGTGCTCAAGTAACATTTCTTATTCAGTTGAAACAGTTATACTACCTAATTCTTTTGTGGAAACTTTGATACTTTTATTTTCTAGATTTTTGATGGTGAAATAGAAATCTCTTCTAACATTATACATTTCTTTACTTCTGATCAATACAACCAACGACTTTAGCTGTAAATGCATTCATGTAAACAATCTGTGTTTGATTTCACAAACTGAGGGGCAAGTCAAAATTGTTGTCTGTTCTGTCACAGATGTTGAAAAATCTATTCGGTCAACTGGTATTATATAAACACTTCAAATGGCTTATTCTGCCATTGCAGATCCTACAGGTAAAGCTCTATCCACATAATTTTTAATGTAAGAGCGGCGCAGCCATTTGTAAATTCAATGTGTCTGGCTATTAACGCACACATAATGTGCAGTCAAGAGAAAGATTCATTCATAATTATTAACTCAAAGGTGTCTTTTTGCGGAACAGAGACAGTCTAATTCTTTTGTCAAGACATTTTAAATTAAGACAACTGAAGAAGGATAAGTTTTAGAAGTGAAAAAGGCTGCTGTAGATATAGTGCTGCAGGGAATAGTGCTCATACTTCATTTTCTCATTCCAAATTTTCACCATCCAGTCCATGCCGCAGGAGATGAAAACTCCGGAATGGAAGGGATTCCACCTCACACACATGACACTCATGAGGAAGTGTGCATCATACGTATCCAGGAAAGTGCTAGAAGTGTGTATGGAGCCCTGTGAAACACAAACATTACACTCATTATAGGTTAAACATATATTAGGGGCTTAACGGTACACAGAAGTCACTGTATTTAGTACAATACAGCCTCCTAGTGAATTAAGCACTGCCTAGTGGACTATTTCAAGCGCTCAAGTCATTTGCATATGCGCTGTTCTTCTTCTTCTCTTTTTTTCTGTTGTGGCGGTTAGCAAACATCGTTGTATTACCATGCATGCCCCCTTCTGGATTGGAGTGTGGATCGTGTATTCGTCATCTGACTGAACAGTGACGTCCATACCACACAGTTTGGGATGAATACATATACTGTTACACCCCTAATATAATATATAATAGAACAAGAAAATCTGCAAGCATCTATTCAGCTTTAATGGCTGTTGCATTAGTATGGCACATAGATGCTGATTTTAATAATTCATGTAAATGGAAAACGCCATTTTGATAAGAGGAATTAAAAGCTGTGTGTGTGTGTGTTTGTGTACCTACTTAATCATATTTTCGAGACAAATTTTTACTCAGATGTGTGCTAAATATGACCATCCTCATTTATAAAAAACATCCTTTTTTGTAAAAAAACTTTTTTTAAGGTTAGGGTGTGGGATAAGGATAGGTTACAGTATTTAAAACTAACTGTATCTATAAACAATAGAAGTCTATTGAATGTCCCCATTTAGATAGCTAAGTATATGTGTGTGAGTGTGTTGTTGTGTAGAAGTGGAGGGATGTTGGAGTCAGTAGGAGTGAAAATTAAAATTTGTATGTGTTTAACTGTGATGTTTGTAATTTAGAACAAAAACAAGCCATACGGAGCAAACTGTGACATACAGATGAGAAACAAAACTATCTGGGTCTGTCAAAAAGAATAGTTTGATATGTGATGGATGACTAAAGGTCTGCAGATGCTGGATGTGATGGTATATGACTGACCTTGTAAATCGTTCCAGATTGAGAGGCGAGAAGATAAAGGAACTCATATTTTTTATTAAAGTCCAAAGATATTCCAGCTATAACCACAGGGAAAATATCTTCAGTGAGGATGATAATACATTAATGCAGGCAATTTTTACACCATTAGCACAATTATTCCATTCAACATTTTAACTGTTTCTTTCTGTTCTGTGGGGTTTCTAAAAACCGATAAGAACATAAATGATTAAAACTGATTAAAAGCTCCCTTTTATATATATATATATATATATATATATATATATATATATATATATATTTATATATATATATTAGTGGTGGGCCGTTAACGGCGTTAACGTGCTGCGTTAACGCGAGATTCTTATCGGGCGATAAAAAAAATATCGCCGTTAATCTATTCTCAAATTGGGGTTGGGAGCTGGGTCTATACTACACAAGCTATGATGACTGTCACCTTGATATTTTAGCGCGGATGTATACCTAGTCGAACTGACCCTTCGCAAAGACCCGCCCTCCTTAGTTACGGTTGCTTTGTCCGACAAGCCGTGGCGCTGTCACGCGCCACACACAGTGATTACTGCATCACGGAGCAAAGAGGACACTGACGTGCACGTCGACAGACAAGACAGAGCAGGTAACTTATGATATAGTCCCAGCTTTAATACTGTGTAGTTTTTTAAGAAATTCAAACAATAAAACCTGTTTTCTTTAATGTGTCGTGACCATGGTCGTGACATATTGCAGTAGCGCCTCAGCTCAAGAGGCTCATAAACCGATCATCTCTTACTACGAGTCCATTTATAGCATCAAATAACCATGAATGAACATGAGAAACAATGTTGTTTCAAACGCGGAAAGATGTCAATATACAAAATATAATATACAAAAGTTTAACTCCACCGAGGTTAATCTTCTAACTCCTATCTGCTTTGTCGGACAAAATGGCGGATTACTTTTAGTCATTTGCTGCGTCCCAATTCGCCTACTTATACGCCCTAAAAGTATGTAACGTACTCTTTCTGTGAACAAAAAGTACTTACTTTTGAGTGTGTAGCAAAAGAGTAGACAAGCTTTGGGACATACTATCACGTCATACAGTTGCGTCTTTGCTCTCTGTCGCATCCAGTCACCGTAAACTGGCCTGTCAATCATCTTACATCCTCCATATTTCATTTAGCTAATTTCCTATCGTATCGGAGAGAAATGCAGCACGTTGATCTGCAGCCGCGAGTCTTTCATGTGGAGAACTCTCCTCATATTAATGCATAATGATGCATTTAAAAGTTAATGGCCAATCAGCTCTTTATAAAAGTCCACATTTGCAGATGAAAAATAACACATATAACATTAAATAAATATTTTCTATCAGTTTGAACTGATTATTAGTCACTCAAACAACCTCTCAGTGTTGATTGTGCATATTCGTCATGTTTTGTAGTTTTTAACACTTATTATTACTCATGTTTGTAGTTCTGAACTGAATCCTCGTACAACGTGCAATGGGTTGTGGGCAATATTAGCCTTTATAGTGTGCACGGATCCACACTTCGAAAATCTACCGGAAATAGTGGACCATCCGGGGACTTTTGGCATACTCTTTTCAACATACTATGCTTTGGGACACACTTATTTTAATCTCACATACTATTTAGGATGGATAGTATGGACATTGGGACGCAGGGACAATTTGGGTATCTCACATATTCCGAATGTCTTCGGCAGAATTCAAATGAGCCATTTTAATCTAGATTAATCCAGATTCATTTTGGAATTAATCTAGATTAATCTAGATTAAAAAAATTAATCTATGCCCACCTCTAATATATATATATATATATATATATATATATATATATATATATATATATAAAAGGTACATTTGTTCATACGTGTGGGAATTTCATCCTTAAGGTCATCAGGAACTTTGTCCATGGCTGGGAGTTTGATGATGTCTTTGAAGACTAGTTCATTCTGAAATCCATATGATTGGCATAAATTAACCTCATACAATAATGACTTGTTTTAGAATCAACACTTAGATGTTTCGTTCTGTACCTCTCTTAGAGTCCAAGACACCACTCGTCCATCAGCGGACACAGAAAAGAAGTTGTGATTACTGTCCAAATCATCTTGCTGCCACGTCACCTGTAGCGAAGACAATGAAACACATGCAGCAAAGCCAAGGCTTTCGTATCAACCAACAATCACAAAAACTATACAAGCACTGAATGAAAATATGTATTTAATTTTATTTAAAACATTCAAAAGTTGGGGGTCTGGAAGATATTTAAATGTTAAAAAAGCCTGCATTTATTTGATCAAAAGTACAGTTAAATATTATTTGACTTAAATAGCCATTACTTCAGTGTCACATGATCCTTCAGGAACAAATATTAATATTAGTTGGCTGATTTGGTGCTTGAGAAACATTTCCTTTTATTATCAGTGTTGGAAACAATTGTACTGCTTAACATGTTTGTGGAAACTATGATTTTTTTTTTTTTTCCAGAATTCTTCAATGAAAAGAACCTGTTAGAGAAAAAGGTTGTAAAACAACAACAACAACAACAAATAGTGTAAACTGTGCAAACACAGTATACAATATTACACATACTTCATATTACAGAACTAGTAAGAATAGTATTTTATTCCAGCCATTGAATTGAACATACAGTTCCATTGTCATTTCATAGGCAATGATGGTTTACTGTTATTATTTTACCCATGACTCCATGGTCATATCCTCATCCATACCTGCATCACAGGGCCTCTGTGTTTCCCGGAGCTGGCTCTGCTGTTATAAATGGGCTTCTTTTTCTTTCTCAGCAGGCTGTACACGGCAACACAGCCATCATGGAAACCCACAGCCACCAGGTGTCCCTGTGATTTGTGGATGTCTACGCACATTACGCCAGAGTCCGTCTCAAAGATGAATTCTGGGAAAGTGTGCATGTTCACGGTGTAAAAGAGAAGCACGCCACCAGGATCCTCATGAGGATATCCATCTTGAGGTGTAAGATGAAACACATTTCAGGGTTCTTTAGCCTGCAAATGATTCCTTGTCTAAGGTTTTCTCTCAGAGTATAGTAAACTTACATGACCCAAGACCAACGGCGAACAAATCATTGAATTCAGTACTCCTAGAAATGAACAAATACAAATGTCACTCAAAGAAGTGCTTCTTATTTTACTCAAAAACTCTGCATTTTGTTTTAATACAGTATAAAACTCACCAGCAGAGGGCAGTCACAGACAGACCTTTGGCTTTATCGTACTGAAAATTCCACAGCGGGAGAAGAGTGCCCTTCTCCCCTCGAAATTCATCAGCTGGATCCTCAAAGTACATGAAATCTGAGAATTGGATATAAAGGTGTTTACATTTTTAAATAATAGCCTACCTGTTCTCCCGTCAGTAATCCAAAATAAAGAGTGTAGCAGTGAAAAGAAATGGTTTCTTTATTTACCGTTTCTAATGTCTGCATAGATATTATTAACCACCGCACGCTCCATCATCCAGACGGCCTCAGCTATCTGCGATACGTCAAATTTGCCATCTTTCTGTAAGCACAAAAGGGTATTATCCCCCCTTTATATCACCTTTAAAACAAATCAATCACACTCTTGAATCAAATAAGACATAAATAATTGTCTTGATCACTTTTGAACACAAGCAATAGAAACATGTATAAATAATCATCCCAAAATCACTATGTGACATTACGCTGGCAGGGCCTGACCTTTTTAAGTTTCCGCAGGGTTAAATCCTTCTCTTCTGAAGGCCCTGCACACTCCTACAGGACACAAGACATTTGAAATCCCAAGCTCCTTGTGAAAGATATTTGTGACAAAGCATTCATTTCTGACTGGATGAAAAGTCTGAACTAAATAAGACAAGAAACATGTATAATAATATCAAGAGCAATAATCAACAATAATGATTTTTGTCATGATATTGCAGCTTCATACCGCCATGCCAGCTTTGTGGTTTATTCGAAATTTTACAATAAATACAATAACTATTAATTTGTAGTGTAGTTGCACTATACAAACAAAAAACAACTATTTTTAAACTAGTTGTGTACTCAAAGTTTACTAATGTTACACTTAAAGTACACCTAAAAGTATACTTTTATACACTAAAAAGTGGGCCAATTTAGTCTGTTTCTTTATGACTCCTTGAAATTAATCTGTCAACGTAAAAATGACAATTTTACAATTACAAGTAAAGGTTACAATCTTTGTCGGATCATATTTGTTGTCTAGACACCTGAGTATCTTCATCCTCCTCTTCTTCTTCATCCTTCTCTTCTTCATCCTCCTCTTCATCCTCTTCCTCCTCTTCTTCTTCCTCCTCCTCTTCATCTTCCTCCTTATACTTCCAATCCTCCTTTTTTTCCTCCCTTTTTTTCCCCTCCTTTTCTAATTTTTCCTGCCTCTTTAACTCCTCTACGTAGCTGTCGTATATTATTGACTGGAGAAAAAATAGGGCATGCTAACATTGTACATGTCTATATTCACAATTATACAAGCATAGTTCAGTTTTACTGTAGGTATACCAAAAAAGTTGCTCAAAATAATTTACCAGCAAATTAAAAGATTTTCTTACCAGACTGGCATTAGCTGAAAATGTGGCATAAACCACCATTTTAGTGTCCTGCAAAACGTTATATAGAAAAAAGAATAAGCAAAATACAGTTGGTTAGGCATCAACTAAACAGAAAACAAACATCTTCTATAGTTGTTCATTGTAAAAGCTGTTCTATCTATCTATCTATGATTTAAAAGCTGTTTTCATTCCTTCCTTATAAGCTGTTGACCCTTCGCAAAGACTCGCCCCTCTTAGTTAATGTTGATTTGTCAAAGAGAGGACAAAGCAAAGAGGACACTGACAACACGTCGACAGACAAGACAGAGCAGGTTAGGCTACTTATGATATTAAACAAAGTCCCAGCTTTCAAATTGTGTAATAAGAAATACAAGAAATTTTAAGAAATACAATAACAAGGATTTTGTGGCTCTTTAATGTGTGATGACAGATCGCTGTAGTGCCTCAGTTCAAGCTCTTCCTAGTTCATTTGTAGCATCAAATAAACATGAATGTGTCACGACCACCAGTTGGAGTGCCCTGTCTAGCCACCAGAGGGCACTCCACCCCGGACCTTGTTTCACTGTTTCAGACTACATTTCCCATACTCACTCCTGGACTCGTTATCCCTGTCATTACACTCAGCTGTTTTGAGTTCTGTAATCAGTGTCTGTCTATTTAGTCTGTGTTTGTTCTGTTCTTGTCATGGTGGTTTAATTTACGGTCACAGGTTACTGTTTGTGTTTTCCTGTTTTTGTTATGGACTGTTGGATGGATTTTGATCTTTGCTTGGACGACTATGTTTTGGATTAGCCTCATTAAAAAGCTGCACTTGGATCTACTTGCCTGTTTCTGTGATTTCCCGTGACATAAACCACCATCATGAACAGATCCAGCAGCAGGAGGGATCGGCCAGTCTCTAGTGGCTGGGGAGGTCGAGGCAGTCTCCAGGATCTAGCGGAGCTTCGGCAGAGGGGTATGGAGGTGCGGAAATTCACCCAACGGTTTTGGTCGCGGGCGGAGAGATTTAATCTCCCTGATTTGGTCCTTAGGGACATGTTTAATCAGTGTCTTGATGAACCCCTGCCGCAATGGGAGATGGAGTTTGTGGGAAATTTAAGTTTCTGGAATTTCTCCAACTACCTGTATCTGCGTGGGAATGGGCAGATACGGATACCTCCAGCACCCGCTCCAGTCCATCAATCCGCTCAAGTATGGGAATCCTCTCCAGCCCGTGAGCTCGCTCCAGCCAGCAAGTCCGCTCCAAAGCCAGCTCCAGTCTGTGAGTCCGCTCCAGAGGCCTCAGAGGAGGTGGGCACTGAGTCTCCACTTCCCACATCTAAAAGGAGGAAGAGGAGGAGGAAGGCTTCCATCCCTCAAGACCCGGAGGCCTCCCCAGAGCCCGCTCCAGCCAGTGAGTCCACTCCAGAGCCCGCTCCAGCCAGTGAGTCCACTCCAGAGCCCGCTCCAGCCAGTGAGTCCACTCCAGAGCCCGCTCCAGCCAGTGAGTCCACTCCAGAGCCCGCTCCAGCCAGTGAGTCCACTCCAGAGCCCGCTCCAGCCAGTGAGTCCACTCCAGAGCCCGCTCCAGCCAGTGAGTCCACTCCAGAGCCCGCTCCAGCCAGTGAGTCCACTCCAGAGCCCGCTCCAGCCAGTGAGTCCACTCCAGAGCCCGCTCCAGCCAGTGAGTCCACTCCAGAGCCCGCTCCAGCCAGAGAGTCCACTCCCGAGCCCGCTTCTGCACGCCAGTGAGTCCACTCCAGAGCCCGCTCCAGCCAGTGAGTCCACTCCAGAGCCCGCTCCAGCCAGTGAGTCCACTCCAGAGCCCGCTCCAGCCAGTGAGTCCACTCCAGAGCCCGCTCCAGCCAGTGAGTCCACTCCAGAGCCCGCTCCAGCCAGTGAGTCCACTCCAGAGCCCGCTCCAGCCAGTGAGTCCACTCCAGAGCCCGCTCCAGCCAGTGAGTCCACTCCAGAGCCCGCTCCAGCCAGTGAGTCCACTCCAGAGCCCGCTCCAGCCAGTGAGTCCACTCCAGAGCCCGCTCCAGCCAGTGAGTCCACTCCAGAGCCCGCTCCAGCCAGTGAGTCCACTCCAGAGCCCGCTCCAGCCAGTGAGTCCACTCCAGAGCCCGCTCCAGCCAGTGAGTCCACTCCAGAGCCCGCTCCAGCCAGTGAGTCCACTCCAGAGCCCGCTCCAGCCAGTGAGTCCACTCCAGAGCCCGCTCCAGCCAGTGAGTCCACTCCAGAGCCCGCTCCAGCCAGTGAGTCCACTCCAGAGCCCGCTCCAGCCAGTGAGTCCACTCCAGAGCCCGCTCCAGCCAGTGAGTCCACTCCAGAGCCCGCTCCAGCCAGTGAGTCCACTCCAGAGCCCGCTCCAGCCAGTGAGTCCACTCCAGAGCCCGCTCCAGCCAGTGAGTCCACTCCAGAGCCCGCTCCAGCCAGTGAGTCCACTCCAGAGCCCGCTCCAGCCAGTGAGTCCACTCCAGAGCCCGCTCCAGCCAGTGAGTCCACTCCAGAGCCCGCTCCAGCCAGTGAGTCCACTCCAGAGCCCGCTCCAGCCAGTGAGTCCACTCCAGAGCCCGCTCCAGCCAGTGAGTCCACTCCAGAGCCCGCTCCAGCCAGTGAGTCCACTCCAGAGCCCGCTCCAGCCAGTGAGTCCACTCCAGAGCCCGCTCCAGCCAGTGAGTCCACTCCAGAGCCCGCTCCAGCCAGTGAGTCCACTCCAGAGCCCGCTCCAGCCAGTGAGTCCACTCCAGAGCCCGCTCCAGCCAGTGAGTCCACTCCAGAGCCCGCTCCAGCCAGTGAGTCCACTCCAGAGCAGCCTGTTGTCCTGGTTAGTCCTGTCTTGGCCCAGAGGGCTGTGTTCACCTTTTATGTTTTGGCTGTTCTGCACGCGTGGAGGATGAATTCAAGCTCTATGGACTTTGGAGCTGTCTGCCAGCCCAAGGCCGCTGTCGTCCCAGAGCAGCCCGAGCAGCCTGAACTCGCTGTCGTCCCAGAGCAGCCCGAGCAGCCTGAACTCGCTGTCGTCCCAGAGCAGCCCGAGCAGCCTGAACTCGCTGTCGTCCCAGAGCAGCCCGAGCAGCCTGAACTCGCTGTCGTCCCAGAGCAGCCTGAGCAGCCTGAGTCTGCTGCCATCACCGAGCTGCCCGCTCTTCCTGATACGACCACGGAGCACCCTTGGCCAGCCCTGCCGCCAGCCCCGCCGCCGCCCAGGCCGCCAGCCCTGCCGCCGCCGCCCAGGTCGTCTGCCCTGCCAACATCAACCAAGCCTTCTGCCCTGCCGCCGTCAACCAAGCCTTCTGTCCTGCCACCGTCGTCCAGGCTTCCTGCCCTGCTGCCACTGCCCCGGCCGTTGGAACCGCTGGAACCTGCCTGGTCAGTTCCTCCAGCGCCGCCCTGGCAACCAGCCAGGACTCTAGACCTGCGGGAACCTGCCTGGTCAATTCCCCCAGCGCCGCCCTGGCATTTAGCCTGGACCCCGAATTTCATGGAACCCCGATGGTCTGTTCCTCCGGCTCCCCCCTGGCCCTCAGCCGGGGACTCTGGTCTGGGCCCACCATCCCGCCCCCTGGTCCTCCTCCGGTCCACCTCCCTCCTGAGTTTTTGTTTTTTATTGGGTCTTGTTGGAGCGTCTGGGATCCGCTCCGTAGGGAGGGGGTACTGTCACGACCACCAGTTGGAGTGCCCTGTCTAGCCACCAGAGGGCACTCCACCCCGGACCTTGTTTCACTGTTTCAGACTACATTTCCCATACTCACTCCTGGACTCGTTATCCCTGTCATTACACTCAGCTGTTTTGAGTTCTGTAATCAGTGTCTGTCTATTTAGTCTGTGTTTGTTCTGTTCTTGTCATGGTGGTTTAATTTACGGTCACAGGTTACTGTTTGTGTTTTCCTGTTTTTGTTATGGACTGTTGGATGGATTTTGATCTTTGCTTGGACGACTATGTTTTGGATTAGCCTCATTAAAAAGCTGCACTTGGATCTACTTGCCTGTTTCTGTGATTTCCCGTGACAGAATGAACATCAGAAGGAATGTTGTTTCAAATGCGGAAAAACGTCAGTACACACTATTTTTCAAGTTCAAGTCCACCGAGATTAATCTTTGTCGGACAAAATGGTGGATTCGGCGTTATGATTGGTTAGATCGCTTGTCAATCGAACTCCCAGCGAAAGGTCAATTGCACATTTTGTTCCCACACCTTATAGCCTACCTGAACCACACACACACACAAGCAACTTTCACACAGCAATCCTGGTAAATTACAGTAAAATTACCAGAATGACTTTACCAGTAAATGCACAAATATTCATGGCATTGTGTACTACGTCATGGAAGTTAAAGCTTTTTGGACGTGCCTCGAATGTGTATGGTTGACATGCCGGAAGCTCATTAGCTTACTTTATAAAGTTTTATATAAGGATATTTGTCTTACACAAATGCATCAATTCGCTTCAGAAGGCCTTTATTAACCCCCCGGAGCCGTGTGAAGTACGATTTATGATCGAAGGATGCACTTTTTTGGACTTCAAAAACTGAAGAGTGTTTTTTCATCTGGGCTAACCCATGGGCCTACATGGAAACTGAGGACAAAACTGGTTGGGACCCAGCTAACATTGACTGTAAATGTCAATATTCACAATTATACAAGCAGTTCTGTTTTACTGCAGGTATACCACAAAAATAGCTCAAAATAACTGACCAGCAAATTAATAGATATTCTCATGTGTTTATACTCTCGTTTGAGTATAGAGCGTATGCATAGACGTCACTTTCCCGCCAGAACGCGCTCCCTCAGCTGGAGTGGCAAAGAATCTGCTGCATGACTGGATTTAATAGGGGAAACTGCGAAAACTGAGTAAAACAAACAATTACACTAAAGGTTGGGCTCGAAAGTATTCCTTATGGCATGTCAAAGAAACCTAATCCATGGATATTGACATGCATTTCCTGACATTTATATGTGCCTGATTTCGACGCCGGGGAAATACATAAAGCAAATCTGCCTGTGAACGCTTTATATAACTCCATTATAGGTAGGTCTAAATCAGTGATCACTTATATCAATGTTATATATATTGTCATATCGTCCAGCCCTAAAATTTGTATAGTTTTTGTCAGTGTTTATTTAAGAACACCCAATTATGCAGAATATAAGATGGTAAATATTTAATTGATGAGTTTTCAACACAATATATAACAAAACAATATATAGGGTATGGTTTTATCCCAAAATCCATCATTTTGACACAAAATGATCACTGCAAACCATGTTTCTCTGCCTGGAGTCCAACTGTTTCTGTGAATTGCTGCGACCTATTTGATTCTTTTTTATGTAGCTTTCATCCATCTGTAAAAATATACCTCAGATTTTGTGTCAAAGCTATTTGTACAGTAAGTCCCAAAGCTCTTTCCCGTTTTGGAAGTGTTTTGTGTTTTTTTGCGGCATTCACGCTGAAAACCAATGCTGCCACTCAGTCTTTTTGCCACTCAGTGAGCGGAACCGCATTCGTAACGGTCGACGGTGACGTCACGTAAATACCCGATGATTTTAGGCCTACAAGCGACATCATGCAAAACATCATTTAAAAAAAAAAAATCTTTCGATTACTACTTTGCTCATCTAGTTTACATTCGCTGTTATATCGTTAACATACCGGTTCAGATGCCATTTTTCAGATTCCTCACCCTTTTCTCTTCTCTATTTTTTTTTTTAATGTAATAATTGTAATTAACGGTTGTAACTGTCATTGTTTGTTTGAATAGTCGTTGTCATGACAGCGGCATCACTGACGTGACACTAATTTGAAAGGTAGTGTGTTAAACTAAATCGCAATCGTATATATGTACACACACACACACACACACACACATATATATAGAGAGAGAGAGAGATCAGTGGACGCAACGTGAGCAGATCTCAAGACATAGATTAATCTATGTCTTTAATAAAATGAAATGTGAAAATGTGAAGATTAATCTATGTCTTGAATAAAATGAAATGTGAAAATGAATTAAAAGTGTCGATTGCGGCATCAAATCTAGATCTGCTCACGTTGCGTCAACTGTCTCTCTCTCTCTCTCTCTCTCTCTCTCAATTTTCAATTTCAAATGAGCTTTATTAGCATGACTGTGAATCACACCGTGCGTCCCAATTCGCGTACTTGTGCACTATTCTATGACGTTTTTAAGTATAAATAGTGCGAGTAGTGCGTTCACTCTGAAAGTTCCAAAAAGAAAAAGTACACTTTAAATACCAGGATGATGCACTAAATTAACGGAAAAAACGAAGTGTGGAATGTTGGACACTTCGTGCACTCAACAGTCGCAGCTTTAATTACGTAGCAGAGGGGAAGGGAGGATCGGACTCCGTTGTTAAATGACAAAATAACCTCATACAATTCACGCACTACATGGATGAGTGCATAGTGCACAAGTACATAGTGTATAAGTGCATAGTGTATAGTGTGTCATTTGGGACGCAACTACAGTGTTGCCAAAGCATTAACATATTATACATAAATAATAAAATAAACAAAACATATACATCATGTTACATGCAGCAATGTAAACAAATCCATCTTAGTAAATTGATAAATAAAGCAGGTCTCTAGAGAGTTATCCATCTCTAATATTGTGAATGGCTAACACATATTTTGCAGCTAGTGTAGCTGTGTTATCATCTTCACCAAGCATGAAGGGCAGTTTCTCAGTATCACTCAGTTCATTGTGATGGAATCAGTGTTCCAAGTATGGAGAGAAATGTTTCTCTTGCATTGTGATATTTAGGACAGATGAAAGTGTTTCTCATCCGGTAACACTTTACAATAACAGTACATGAATAACCATGAACTAATACCTGAGTTAATAGTTACTTCAACATGAACTCAAGATTAGTTAAGATATGATCTAATGAAGAGTGATCCTTAACTACGACAGGAGTCATAGGGCTTCATGCATGAAAACAGAAGCCTTAACTATGCGTTAATACATGTTTGATAATTAATGCATTAATTAACATTTAGGGTAAACTAAATCAAACAGTCTCTATAAGAAGGAATAGTACATATTTGGACTTTGAAAAAAATTTAAACAATTTATTATTGTCAGAATTTAAACTACTGACATCAGCAGCTTCATTATAAACATCACTGAAAGGCACAGGATTAGTTTGCAATTATTTTCACTTATCCTCCTTATCAAACAAATAAAAATACTAAATACACTATTTATCTTAAAAGGTCTTAATCTGTTTTGTGATATTCTTTCCTATCAAACTAAACTACTTTGACTTACATCAGTTCCTGAGGAATCGGTTCCCAAAAAAATAACCAAACAGGAAACATGAACTAAGGTAAGGGAGCGTTTGCTGGGATCAGATTCAGAAGTTCACTCTCCATCCAGACGCAGGCCGTGATCATACTGTACCTCCATTCTCTGACTTTTTGAAAAGTCACACAACATCACTTAACTGGGCTGAATACTTATATAGTTGTGTTAGTACAAGTGTATTTGATAGTAAGTTAATGATAATCATGAGCTGAATTTGGTAAGTAGTTAACAGTGAATTAATTATGATTGTGCCCCCTCAAGTAAAGTCATGACATAAGTATACATTAACAAACCATTAGTTGATGTTAGTATATGCTTAGTTAATAATGAGTTAATTATGATTGTGCCATCATTAACTAATATATGAATTAACACTATAGAGTGCCATCCTTATTCCTTTACACCCCGGTACAAAAAAAAAACCTAAAATAAAAAGTATTTGTATTTTACTTTTATTTATATAATTAAACATATGGACTTGAAAGCAAGCCATAAACATACCTGTAAAGACACACATAAGGCACATTTACATGTAAAATTGTGCGCGTCCACAAGCTAATGCTAATCAAAGCATATACATTTAAATGACAAAAATACAAATACAGTTAATAACTGCACATAACCTCCTGAAAACCCCAATAAAACATACATGTAAATATGTCTTTAATTATTAATTCGGCTTACCAAAGCAGTCAACATTTATTAGTTTAAAATGCCAGCAACACAACAAACGCACCAAGAGAACACCTAGCGTGCGCCACTAATGAGTGTCCCGCCAGAAACAAACCTTACATACTTTAGTTCCGGGAATAAACTAGGCCTATGACTATTTAGCTATGACTAAATGTAAATGAACTATAAAAATCAGAAAACAGTTTAGATCAAATTAAATTTATTAGTGGTAGTTAGTCTATTTTCCACATTTGATTAGACAGATCTATGTAATTAATGGCTAAATAATCATGTGCCATTGCAATTATTTGTCACAAAGCTGCAGATGGCAGATTATGATACTACAGTGTAAATTATGACAGTATTAAATCACGTTTAATTCAAATTCAGAGTACTTCTTGTTTACTCTTATGATTTATTTAGTGTACCCCTAAATGTTAATTAATGCATTAATTAACAAACATGTATTAACGCGTAGTTAAGGCTGCTGTTTTCATGCATGAATCCTTATGACTCCTGTCGTAGTTAAGGATCACTCTTCATTAGTTCATATCTTAACTAATCATGAGTTCATGTTGAAGTAACTATTAATTTAGGTATTAGTTCATGGTTATTCATGTACTGTTATTGTAAAGTGTTACCTCTCATCCTCTATTTGCTGTAGATCACAGTGTCTACAGATCCTCTGCTCTCTCGCTGTCCATGTTTGTCTGTCTTCCTCTCTCTATTTCTAGATCATGGTCACTTAATCTGTATTTGGATAGGATTTGTCTTTCTTTAAATTGTTTGATTAATAAATAATTTGCCAATTTAGTGGTTCTATTTAGGGTTGAGTAACATTGGAGTTTATTTTGGATCTCAAAATGTGCTTTTAGTGATTCATCATGAGTATCTTTTAGATTTTTGTCAATTTCTTTAATAATAGTTTTGGGGTTGTAGCTGTGGTCAATTGGGAATTGAGTTTCATGGACAAGTTGAAGAGCGAGTGTGTTTAGAGGATGAGATTCTGCTGAGGTATCATTGGCGAGGAGGGCTTTATATTGGACTGAATCAGGATCAGACTGATGGAGGTGATGCCAGAACTGAACACATCTTTTCTGGATCTCAATGTTCAGTGGGTACAAACCTAATTCAGCCCTACAGGCGTCGTTGGATGTGCTTCTGTGAACCCCTAAAATGTTTTTGCTAATTTCCAATTGTAGTTTTTCTACTGAAGTTTTATCCCAATTTCTAAAATTTTGTACTGGTCCCCAAATTTCACATCCATATGGTTTAATTTATTGGTTTAATTATTGAATTGTATAATTTTATCCAAGTTTTAATGGGTAATTTTAAGTGACCGCATCGTGACTTTATAGCTTAAAAAGCCCTCCGAGCCTTTTCACTCAGTGTTTTGACAGCCAGACCAAAGCTTCCCGAAGCGCTGATGTCGATGCCCAGATTACTGTAGCTGGTGCTATGCTGTAGGACCTGGCCTTTATAAGTGAACTGGTGTTTGTTTGCCTGAGATCTGGCCTTTTTCTGGAACACCATTACTCTGGTTTTGTCCAGATTGACTGTCAGGGCTCATGACTGTTCCAGCTGGGACAGGCTTTGCTGGAGACCCTCAGGTGTGCGGGACAGCAGGACCAGATCATCTGCATACAGCAGACATCTGACCTCTGTGTGGTGTAGAGTGAGGCCGGGGACGGTAGAACGCTCTAGCACTGATGCCAGATCATTTATGTAGATGTTGAATAGAGTCGGACTCAGACTGCATCCCTGCCTCACTCCACGTCCCTTCTGGAAAAACGCTGTTCTGTGGTTATTGATTTTTACTGCACATTTACTTTTGGTGTACAGGGATTGTATAGTGTCAAAAGTTTTCCCACCAATGCCAATTTGTAGGAGTTTGTACTGTAAACCGTCATGCCAAATTGAGTTGAATGCTTTTTTTTAAATCTACAAAACATGCAAATATTTTTCTTTGTTTGTCCTTGATGTTTTTGTTAATTAGTGTGTGAAGAGAATAGATGTGATCGGATGTGCGTTGTTTTGGTAAAAATCCAATTTGTGCTTTATTTAAAATGTTGTGTGTGGAGATGTGTGTGACAATCCGGCTGTTTATGATGCTGCAGAACAGTTTTCCTAACGCACTGCCCACACAGATGCCACGATAATTATTGGGGTCAAATCGATTACCTTTTTTAAATATGGGGGTGATCAGTGCCTCAGACCAGATCTCAGGGAAGTTACCGGACCATAAAACCAGATTAAATAATTTAGCTAGAGCTTTATTCATGCTGGGACTGTTGAGTTTAAGCATTTCATTGCTAATGTCATCTTGGCCACATGCTTTCTTTAATTTAAGTCTTTTAATATGTTCTGTTATTTCAAATATTGTTATTAATTTGTCTAATGTATTTTGATCATTTTTAATTGTTTTCTCCAAGTCTACTAGTGTTTTCTTTATTTTACACTGAGGCTGGTTAAGGTCAGTATGTTCAATTTTTTGATAAAGATTTTCGAAATAAGTTTTCCAAATTGTGCCACTCTGTAATGATATTTCTGATTTGGGTTTTGGAAGTTTTTTATATAGATTCCAGAAAGCATTTTGATCAACTGATTCATCAATTTCCTCAATTTTAGTTTTAAAATAATTTTCTCTTTTGTTAGTCTCTTGTAATTTCTCAGACAGTCAGCATAAGTAAGCCGTAATGTCTGGCTGGATGGATCTTTGTGCTTTTTATTAGAAAGTCTCCTTAGTTCTTTTCTGAGACTTACACATTCACCATCAAACCACACATCCTTTCTTAATGTCTGTTGGTTTGTTTTACGTTTGCGTTGTCGTTTAATGTTAGATAGAGTTGCCAATGTTTTGAATATGTAATTTAAGTTTTTTGTTGCTAAATTTATCCCATTAACATCTAAGGTGAAATTAGTGGATATAAAGTCATCCAGCATTTTTAATATTGTAGGATTGTTTATGTGTTCTTTAAATTGTTCAGAGGTGGATTGGTTCCACTTTAGTTTGGGTTTCAAAGGAAACATTTTTTCAGATTCTATTGAATAAGTGTTGCTCCTTTCACATGGAGGTTTCAGGTAAAGCACTGTTTGGCAGTGATCGGAAATCGGGAGCTGAGGTCTGACTGTGAAGGCATTAATAAAATTTGGATCAATATCTGTTATTGAATAATCAACCACACTGGTTCCTAATCTGGAGCAATAGGTGAATAATGTATCTCCTCTAGTTCTGCCATTAATTATGTATATCCCTAAACCTTTACAGAGTTTTAATATTTGCTTTCCATTCATGTTAACTAAACTATCATAGTTGTTTCTTGGTGTGATACTTGAGGAGTGAAACATGGTGTCATTGAGTATATGGTCATTATCTACAATATTTACATAATTTCTCTCCCTGTTCTGGCATTTAAATCTCCACATATGAGGATATTTCCTCTGGACTGAAAGTGTAAGATGTCATTCTGTAGTTTGGAAAAGCTTTGCTCTTCGTAATAGGGAGAATCATGAGGTGGAATATAGACTGCACAGAGGTAAAGATTAGACTGTGATATGACAGATTTCACTTCAAGCCAAATAGAAGATTTTTCAATTTTAACAATTTTAATCGAATGTTTCAAATTGTCTTTGTGCCATATAAGTATTCCACCTGACTCTCGGCCATATTTTATTTTAGAATTTTTTGATGAAGGAACAACAATTTCCTTGTATCCTATTGGATAATGTAAAGTCTCATTACTACGACACCACGTCTCATGAAAGATACAGATATCCATATCTATTATACTGCTGAGTACGTCTCTCTCTCTCTCTCTCTCTATGTGTGTGTGTGTGTACATATATACATCCCACGTAGAAGGCAGCATTCTCGTGACCTTGCGCAACGTTCCCTAAAAGTTCTCAAAAGGTGACGAAAATTCGGAACCTTTACAGAACATTCGGGACGTTCCTAAAACGTCCTCTTTTGGTAGTGAAAGTGCTGCAGTTCAAGGTTCCTTATATGACTTTAGGGGGACGTTCCATTTTGGTTCATTTTATGGACACATAAGAACGTTACAAAGAGGATATTTGGGACATTAACTGAACGTTCCCACATGGTCCATATTGGTCCTTTAATAACGTTCCCGATATGAGTTTAGGGGGATGTTCTGTTTTGGTTATTTTATGGTCATGCAAGAACGTTATAAAATAGAACATTTGGGAAGTTATCAGAACGTCCTATAATAGTCCCCTAAACATTCCCAGAATGTCTTGAATGTTCCCTGAAGGTTCACCAAATAACGTTCCACAAACCTTAAAAGAACTCCACATCGTGACCATCTCTGAACTTACTGGGAACGTTACTAAACAGGTTACCCTGCTGGAAATTTTACGTTCCCAGAACATTCTCAGAATGTCCTCACTGGTGTTAAGGATGTTGCCTAGTAACGTTATGTTCAGAGACGGTCATGATGTGGAGTTCTTTTAAGGTTTGGGGACGTTATTTGGTGGACCTTCAGAGAACATTCAAAGTCAAAGTACCTTTATTGTCCCACAAGGGGAAATTGGATTTGCAGCAATGCTCCACATAAAACACAAACATACTACAACACTCACCAACAAAGATCTCAAGACGTTCTTTGAACGTTTAGGGAACCATATTTTATTTGAAAATGTTCTCAGAACATTCCTGCTGCCCTTGTCAAAAAAAATTAATTGAAAATTAGAGCTAAATTGACTAACAAAAGTGGCTGTTCAAACAAAAACGAATTTTTCTTAAATGTCTTACAAAAAAAAGTTCTTTACAGGTAATTCCTGATTGAATATTATTAAACCTTTTCTTTAAAATGCAAATCTCTTGCAGTAAGTCATTAGCTGACAGCAGCACATGCATGAGTTAATGTAACTGCTGTATCACTGCATCAGCAAATACACAGTTACTGCAGCTTTTAAATAAAGCAACATGCAGCAGAACATCAGTGTTTGTGGATCATCACTGACTGAAGCACAGGCTCTACTCTCCAGCACAATGATAACCTCACAAAACTCAGATAACAGAAACAACATTAAACACTAACAGATCTCTGCATCTTCACTTATTACAAACCACTCTGACTTTATTTCTTTCATACAAATCTTCTTAATGAGGTGTTGATGTTTTATCAAAATTTATAAATGTCACCGTTATGGAGGAAAGCGCTTGCTTTAGTTGGGCTCCTGACCCTTGGCGTTTTAACTTTATTTTTTCTCTGGCTGCTTTAGCTGTGTTTTCAAGACACGTTTGTTATAGCAAAAACTGCAAATGAAAATCTGATCAGATGAATATAGTTGTTTAGTGCTGGTGATTCAGTCATCAGGGAGTGTCCTGATTTACTGATCATCACCACAGTCTAAACTGTGTGTATTATGTTAGTTTTGCGTTAATTAATGGTTGTTTTTCTTTTTTTTGTGAGTTTTTTTTTAGGTTCATCATACAGACAGAGTTTTGAGCAGACTTTTAGAATTACACAGACATCACGAATCAGCGTATGAACCTCAATAATGGTGACAATAAACAAAAATCTTTTTTTGTGACTTTAGTAGCTTGTTTTGTGATGTTCAGAGTTGATCTGTTTATTTTGTCACTATTGTTGAGGATCATACGCAGAATCTTGATGTCTGTGTGAGTCTACATGATGCTGTCTGAATAATTTCTACACGATGATGAAAACTTTCAAAGTGTCAAAGCAGGACAGGCTGCATTATCAGAGAACTACAACAACATGAAAGAAAATACAATATTCAGAGATCAAGATGTATGATGATATATTCATCAACAAGCAAACAAATCCATTTGATCAGATTTTTTTGTTCTCACATTTTTTTTTTTTTTTTTAAATGTGCTTTAGAAACACACAGTTACAACAACTGGGAGAAAAAATAAAGTCAAAATATCAAGGGTCAGGAGCCCAACAAAAGCAAGCGCTTTCCTCCATAACGGAGACATTTATAAATTTTGATAAAACATCAACACCTCATTAAGAAGATTTGTATGAAAGAAATAAAGTCAGAGTGGTTTGTAATAAGTGAAGATGCAGAGATCTAGAGAGATCTGTTAGTGTTTAATGTTGTTTCTGTTATCTGAGTTTTGTGAGGTTATCATTGTGCTGGAGAGTAGAGCCTGTGCTTCAGTCAGTGATGATCCACAAACACTGATGTTCTGCTGCATGTTGCTTTATTTAAAAGCTGCAGTAACTGTGTATTTGCTGATGCAGTGATACAGCAGTTACATTAACTCATGCATGTGATGTTGTCAGTTAATTACTTACTGCAAGAGATTTGCATTTTAAAGAAAAGGTTTCTTAATATTAATCTAGGAAATATCTGTAAAGAGCTTTTTTGAAGACATTTAAGAAAAATAGTTTTTGTTTGAACAGCCACTTTTGTTAGTCAATTTAGCTCTAATTTTCAATTCATTTTTTAAACAAGGACAGCAGGGACGTTCTGAGAACATTTCCAAATAAAATATGGTTCCCTAAATGTTCAGAGAACGTCTTGAATGTTATGTGAAGGTCCGCCAAATAACACCCACCAAACCTTAAAAGAACTCCAAATTGTGACCATCTCTGAACGTACTGGGAATGTTACTAGGCAACATCCTTAACACCAGTGGGGACGTTCTGAGAATGTTCTGGGAACGTAAAATTTCTACGTCCTTTTTCTGGTCCTTAAACCAGGTACTGGTAGCTTTGGCACTGTGTGCAGGTGCCAAGTCCTGTTGGAAAATGAAATCTGCATCTCCATAAAGTTGGTCAGCAGCAGGAAGCATGGAGTGCTCTAAAACTTCCTGGTATACGGCTGCGTTGACCTTGGACCTCAGAAAACACAGTGAACCAACACCAGCAGATGACATGGCACCCCAAACCATCACTGATTGTGGAAACTTTACACTGGACCTCAAGCAACGTGGATTGTGTGCCTCTCCTCTCTTTCTCCAGACTCTGGGACCCTGATTTCCAAAGGAAATGCTAAATTTACTTTCATCAGAGAACAACTTTGGACCACTCAGCAGCAGTCCTTTTTGTCTTTAGACGCTTCTGACACTGTCTGTTGTTCAAGAGTGGCTTGACACAAGGAATGCGACAGCTGAAACCCATGTCTTGTATACGTCTGTGCGTAGTGGTTCTTGAAGCACTGACTCCAGCTGCAGTCCACTCTTTGTGAATGGGTTTTGTTTCACAATCCTCTCCAGGGTGCGGTTATCCCTATTGCTTGTACACTTTTTTTCTACCACATCTTTTCCTTCACCTCTCTATTAATGTGCTTGGACACAGAGCTCTGTGAACAGCCATCCTCTTTTGCAATGACCTTGGTCCAATGACCTGGTCGTCTTTTGGACAACTGTCAAGTCAGTAGTTTTCTCCATGATTGTGTAACGTACAGAACTAGACTGAGAGACCATTTAAAGGCCTTTGCAGGTGTTTTGAGTAAATTAACTGATTAGAGTGTGGCACAATGTGTCTTCAATATTGAACCTTTTCACAATATTCTAATTTTCTGAGATACTGAATTTGGGATTTTCCTTAGTTGTCAGTTATAATCATCAAAATTAAAAGAAATAAACATTTGAAATATATCAGTCTGTGTGTAATGAATGAATATAATATACAAGTTTCACTTCTTGAATGGAATTAGTGAAATAAATCAACTTTTTGATGATATTCTAATTATATGACCAGCACCTGTGTATATCCTTCCCCTACGGGTCAAAATGACCTGAAGCATTTTTTTTCTCCAGAAAGCTTATGTTGTTTTATTCTGATTTTTTTTTCTTCTTTTTTTTAAATGCAATTTTTGAGAGTTTTGTTGTTGTTTATTTTATTTACCTTTAAATGACAAGATTTTAATAATAATTATTTATTTTTTTTGACAAAATAACACATTCTTCACATTCTTTCACTTAAATGGCATTTCATGACTATTGTCACTAGATGGCCTTAAAGCTCTTTATGGATCTGTTTCACTGGGTCCCACAGTCAGTCAGTTTGCTTCTTTATGCGTTTGTGTGTATTTAGATATTTCAAAAGTTTTTTTGGTCTTTTTCATAGTCATGGTCTGCTTCTCAATGTGCATAGGCCAACTGTCCATCCTAAATAGTAGCCTATGTGACATTAGTAATATTTAATACTATTACGTTTTAATGGATCACGCTACCAACGTAACGATCTTATAATCCATGGGGAAAAATTAAACGAAAAAACTCAAGAATTTTGGGAACCACTGTTGCAGGACATCGACATTACATTTTCACGCCCCCAAAGCTGACGAGGAACAAAACGAAATGTGATAGGTTGCGTTACATGTCAGTCAAACGTCCTCTTTGGTCGTCCTCTCCATATGAAAGCTGCGATAGTGTCCAGACCTTCTGACTACATTTTCTTCATGGATTGATGGTTGATGCTCATTGTGCTACACACTTTCACTCAAACTGCTTCACTTTACGAATGTGTACAAGGTCACACATTGGTACAGGTATTCTATGACCAAACCAATAATTTCCTACACCAACACTACCCAAAACAAGGAAAAAACAAAACAAATGCACTTTTTTTCATTAACAATGAATTTAATGTGAAATGTATAACTTATTTGTACCTTTCATTTCACCAAGCAGATTGCTCATGGTCCATTTACAGTTTTTTTTTAAGATGCAGTGCCTTCTTTTCCTACTTGGACAGAACACACTTGTGATTTAGCATTTGTTTCAGTGTTGTGTACGCTGGTAACATTTGTAATGGAAAATAAATCTATCCCATTGTAGTTATGACTGTGGTTGGAAATGAAAATGACTCTTTAATTAAACGTTTGTGTTATATTTGTCCTATGAGGCAAGAACTTCCTTACTGTAGGCTATTGGAAATAATAGAAAATGTTTGTTAAATCATGTTGGTCCAAGTAGATTAGTGAAGACATAACACAATTTTTAATTAGACGTTTAATTTGCTTGAAAGACAAAACATCAAAGAACTCACAAAGTAGAACAGATGACTTTTTTCATTTCCTTAAAAATAAGACAAAATATGATGAGAGGACAATCCTTCTCTTTGAGATGGCAAAAGAAGGAAACCAAAAGGCAAAGTAGAGATGAAAACGGTGACCGTGACGGAGCTGATGTCACCCTTTACACGCTCCACTTTCAAATGCTCTGATTTGAATTTTCCCACTTCAAATCAACATTTACACAATGTATACAACAGCCCACAGAAAGAGGAAAGGAAGGGAGGATATATACGCAAGGGATAAAATTACATTTGTACAAAAATAGATTTTTTTCCCCCTATAATTTTCAAAGATTTTTTTTTTTAAAAAGTCTCTGTGATGACTGAAGAGGTGACTGTCAGGGTCAAAGTTTATCCTCACTCGTTTAAACAGGGAAAAAGTGGCTAAACAATAGGTTTCCTTAGATCTTTTCATTCCAGACATTAAATTTAATTCATTTACCAAGGAGCTGGTGTATGATCTTAGGGCTCTTGAACTGCTGGTATTAGTCTAAAATTTTCCATTTTCTTTCTTTTATTTATTTATTTTTATGTATTTGTTATTCAAGGCTGAACACAAAAGCTTCAGCAATTAAAACATTTCTAGCATCTGAGAATATTACAGTGCAATTAGGCCTGGTTTTAGTCAATTTAAGAAAAACGATTCGCTCCCTTACTAATAACATTGTCTGGAAACATTTAAAGAATGGATTTATATACTTTCATATTTAGAAATATACACACATTTACATATAGACAAAATATAGCTTTATGTTATAAAGCATTTGCGTATGTATTAATTCTATCTAGGTTATCAATTCTGCATCACTCCATTTTCCTACAGGAGAAAGTTTTTCATCTTGATTTCACAAACCTGCATATGGCTTCAAGATACTGGTGATCCAAAATATTTATCCATTAAAAGTCTGGTGAAGCCAAAAAAAACAACAAATGAGGGTAAGTAATTGTAGAGAGGCGTCCTAATAAACAGTACTGACTGAAGTTGGTTCAACTTCACACTAGATAAACCATCTCGAGTGATCTAAAATCATGCTATTACTGAAGACCCTTGCAAGACTGCACTCAAACAAAAACAAACATTGATAAAATCACGTAAAAGTGCCATTTTTTCTCTGATTAAATACTTGTACAAAATTCAAGTAATGTTGCAGTGCTGCATCTCCACCACTAGGTGGAAGTCTCAGCTCTCCCATTGCCTCAGTATTCCCTACCAGTACTGCTCCACTCCCGTCTATGAAAACCCCCCAGTATCTCTCTACGTACTGCTGGAGACCCGAATCTCGGTCCTGGCCTTCTAACCTTGTTCACATGTGGTCTTTCATTGCCAGAATTTGAAAATCAACCTCACTATGGACAGTCTTTGGGGGGGAAAAAATGCTAAATGCATAGTTTAGCAGCAGCAGCATACAGAAAAAAAGAAGAAAATGCTGAAGACGGAAAATTACAAACCCAGAAAACAGATGATACCTTAAAAAATAAAAAGGCCCCCAAACCTCCATTCTCTCAAAACAACACAACATCTTAAACATGAGGTTAAGTGCTTAGAAACATCCTAATGATAACACACACTTGCAAGACTTGACTGCATGAGACGGCTGGTGCAAATGACTGACGCAGGAGGAGATGGGCGACACAAAGGACTCGATATACCGTAAAAGTGACTGAAAGAGAGGTAACGGCACACGTTTTGAAAAATCATTCAAAAAAATAAAATAATAAACGATACCAATACTGAATTGGTTGTAATAAACTGTACAAGTGTCGAACAAGTTCAGAAAATCACTTGAGGTGAATTAGTATACAGACAGACGAGACGCACAGTGGGACATGTGGGCGACTTATAGGTGGCTGGATGTCCGCAATAGGCGTCCTTTGTTTACATTGTTCACGTTTCAGCATCATGAGCTCTGAGAACAGGCAGATTGGATTTTTAAAAGCTCATGTTTAGAGTGCATAATGAAAAAATGAGAATGATCCTAATCCAAAACTCAGAGTGGCTCATTAGATGCTGGGATCTACTCACAGCGACCTCAGGCATTCCTTCCTTTCTGATCCTGAAGTAACATCCTTATTGCGTCTCCTACCCACCACTGATGACGCTGGGAGAATGAACGCAGCCTGTGATTCCTCCCTTTGTTCTTCACTTTTTAAATGACAGTAATTACAGGAACATTCTAACAGGAACAGCCCGCTTTAGGGAAAAATGGCAATTGCAGCAGGATTGTAATCACAAAAACTCCCACCAGGGGCTGAAAACACAATGTTTGTGTTAGAAACCCGGATCATTACCCACATTGCCATCATTATCATCTCCCATAAGTCTTTATGCGCCCAGACACGCCAGCTCAGCCTCAATCCCGAATGCAAGACTGCTAAAGTCGGCCCATCCATCAGCCGCATGAGGCTGATTACAGCCCTGGATCCCTCCCATAAGACCCATTATATTCCAACATACACCATCTTGCGCAAGACTTTCCTGCAATTACTCGATCAAATATATTCTTTTTTTTTTTTTTTTCATATATATCCATTGTAGGATAGTTTGATACACTGGTGTCCACTGTTGTCTGTGGGCTTCGAGTCCATTGTTGTCTTTTTTTTCTTTATGTGTAATATATATATTTATATCTTTATACAAAGTATAAAACAGACCCATTAACACCATGACTGTGTATTGGAAACGCTGAGTTGAGCGGCGGTTCTGAAAGTCCCTCTGCTCTGGCAAATGTTGTCATGTGTTCAGGGGCCTTTGGGGTGGTAGACCCTTTTACCCCTGGCGACAGGCGGGCGTTGTGTCATTATGTCATTTGGTGGGGCGCCTCTAGCATCTCCATGAGGAAGGTGTCGATGGGTGTGTCCCCGATGAGCTTGAAGAAGAATAGATGCTCTAAACACTTCAGTCCAATGGAACGCAGGGCGGGGAGCCGCAACAACAGCTTAGCAAACCTGCACACAAAAATTAAACTGATATATCTTTCTTTTTTTTTTTTTATCTGTCCTTGATACAGCTCTTACATTCAGTCAAGACCTGAGAAGTATGAAGCTATGAAACTTTTCAGAAAACGCCTTCAAATATCTTATGTGATCCGTATATATATATAGGAATAAATATATAGGCCTATTTACTTTTTGTAAACATTCGGGATGCGCGCGCATCATGGTTGCAGAAAACCCGGGAGTGATTACCAGTATGACTAGAGAGTTACGACGAAGCGGTTCAAAGTAGTTAAGATTTAGAAACATTATAGAATATTTTGATTTGTTATTTTTTTTAAATGTTGTCGGCATATCACAGCAGCTTCACCCAGCGATAAGCACTGTTATTTAAAAAAAAAGTAACATTACCAAGTGGGATACAGCTTACGGATCCGTTTGCCATAGCACCTTGACAGTGGTTAAATGACGAAACGAAATGGCCAAGCATCCAGTGGCCAGAGATATATATTTACCTGATTGACACCTCAAATGTATAGCCTATACTCAGGAGAAGCTAAAAGCGTACAAGTCTCTTGACGCGTACAACTTTGTTTTGTTTTGTTTGTCACGAATTTAAAGAATAAAAAGTGAATTTCGAGTTTATATCTCACAATTCTGACTTTTATTTCTCGCAAATCTGAGTTTATATCTCACATTTCTAACAAAGAAAAACAGAATTGTGAGATATACTCGTTATTCTGTCTTTTCTGAATTGCAATTTATCCCGCAATTCTGACTTTTTTCCCCTCAGAATTGTGAAATAAACTCACAATTGCGAGTAATAAAGTCCGAACTGGGAGTAATAAACACGCAAATGCAAGAAAAAAGTCAGAATTGTGAAATTAAAATTGTATAGACTGTTTAAAAGTTATGTATGTGAAATGTTATAGGTTTAAATATTATTTCAATGCTGTAACTGCTATGTATGTATGCCCTCTGAACTGCATATGTGAATATTATGTATGTTACATCAAATTCCTGCTTTAATAGTAGACTAGTCCTTGCAGGTGTCATCAGTCCAGTCTGTGAAACATCTCTGTTTAGCTTCAAAGGACGTTTTCAACGATGGTTTTCTTTAAAAATGAAGACTATATTTTTTGCATTCCGATTCCAACATACAGAGGCACAACAAAACATTTTTCACTTATTCTGTGGATTTTGCACATTTTCCTCCAATTGCTACCGCTATTTTTCTGCAACCACTATGCGCGTGCAGCTGCAAGTGACGTCATTGTGACATCTGCTCCAAAGTGGCCTATAGGACTATTCAACTTTTTCCCCATAATTCCACAATTGTTTGATTAACATCATTGAAACAGACATTCTATATATTAAGATCAACTGTATCACACGGATCTAATATAATGTTACACATCAGATGTTTTTCCCCAATAGTTAAAGGTGCTACAGAGGATCTTTTCGTTGACTGAGAAACCAAAGACTGTTAGAGAGTTTTTGAAAAGAGCGCATGCGTAAGAACAACCCCCCTCCTTCACAGCTCATCAAACTCATGCACGAGTATTGGAACACGAGTGTTTGTTTATCACCGGCATTCGCTGTGTCGTGTTAGTGGATTCATTATGTCGGACTCACCGCGGGTAACTCATAATCTGCACTCATAATTTGTTACTCCTGACAAAAACATTGCATGCGGCGCCTGTGGACTGTGGAAAGTTACTGGAGCGCGCAGCCATGCACGTCTCTCACAAGGAACGTCATGGCAGTGATTGACAAGCCAGAGGGCCAATCGTTGACGTGATGATCACACAATCGATTGGCTGATGTTTTTAAGGCCCTACCTCTTGCACAGATGATGTATATTAATATTATTCCTTTCAGTGCACCTAATAAATAGTCTTTTATCAGTTAGTAAAGACAGTTTCAAGTAATATTGCAAAAATGTATAAAACAAAACATCCTCTTTAGCACCTTTAACCAAATGTTCACTTAAGACATAAAAAATGTTTGCGTGAATACTTGCCAAGACAATTTTTTTTTTATACACAATATTGTAATTATCAGGATGGCGCGTTATCCAAAATAATTTTGTTTACATCAGCATGAGTTTGAAAATCACATTTCATTGGTTCAGACTCATGCCATCGAGAATTCGCTATGAATATTCCCAAAGTTGGAATGCTGTGTGCTTTACAACAATACCAAACTTGTGCTGAGGGGAAGCACCAGTCGTCCAGAAGCGAGCAGAGAAAACGTAATTTTCATAGACAAAGGAAAGGTACTCTTCTCAGAAAACGTACAAATAAAGATACTTTTAGATGTTTAATTGCTATTTGTGGCATTGGGATTGCTAGAAAACCTCAAATTCGACCAAAATTGACATTTTTCATTTGTTTTGCCTGTAGTTCGAAACTATCCTGTGCACATTCTGACTCATTTCGACAGCGCGAGTCACGTATTCTTCTCACATACACATTCATTTGGTGCCTTTTCGTTGCAAATTTCAATCATACAAAAAGTATGAAAAGTGTCTTTTTAATAATCAATGCATTATTAAAGTTTTTTTCCTTAATATGCTAATTGTGATGTCAGTCTGCACTCAGTTCCTCACTGCAGTGGTTCAGAAGGACAGGAAGTGGTTCTTGTACCTGCCAGGTTGTTCAGGGTACTTCTGTTTGCAGTAGGCTTCCAAAGAGGCATAGACCTTCTCTCTCAGTGCCTCCACCTCACCAGGGTTCGACAGGCCTTTGGAGTCTGAAATAGTAGAAGATGCATAACAAAGTTATGTTTTGGAGTAGGAACTGTACTATCTTGCTCTAGAACACCCTCAAAGCGTATGGCGTTCATACAGAACAATGCCAACCGTTAATGAAACTGAACGAATTTCTTCAAAATACTGAACTGTTCTAAATAAGAAACGGTTCTTGAATCCCAACACTAATCCTCCCTCAACTCAATCTGGTACTCTGAAAGAGGCTTCTGAGAGGCTCTAATTGGGAAAATAAGAGCTGTCCCTTTTATATAGTGAAGAGAACAGAAGAGAGGTATATCCTCAGAGAATCAACAATGCGCTGGCTCTTCGTCATTAATGAATGAGAGATGCTTTCATGTCATTGACTGGGGGAGGGGTTATGTTTAAGCAAAAACATTGGACAAATATAGTGGAGAGTGAGGAAATTATAGAGGGAATGGGATCAGGAAACATCACAGGGCGGACACTTCATAGCAATTTAACTATACTTCCAAATCTAATTTCAAGAACAAAAGCTACAAGTCTTCAGAATTTTAAACAAACAATTTTTTGACCTGTATTGTCAGAAGTACCGACTTTGATACCAAGTCGATGCTGAAATTTTTAAAATGTGATGCTTTTGTAAACACCTCTGATTGGCTACAGTGATCAACGCGTCAAAACATGTTGACATCACTGACACTCTTCCCTTACACAGACACGCACAGGAGCGTTTGAAAGCATGCGTCTATTAGCGGACGGGTCCTTTCAAACGCTCCCCCTCCCGCTTTCAAACACTTCCGTGTGATTTCAAACGCTCCTGTGCTTTGATCACTGTAGCCAATCGCAGACATATATGTTGAACGTGTGAACACAATGGCCAATCAGAGGCATTTACGAATCTCCTCAACAGCGCTTAAAGCGTCACATTTTTAAAATGTCACCATTGACTTGGTATTGAAGTCGGTACTTTTGACAACACCAATTGTCAGAAAAGGGAATATAAAGTAGTACCTGGGTTGAAAAGAACAATGGCTCGAAGGCACCCTAGCTCTGTTTTATCCATCTGCATATCTCTCATCTTTGACACCAACTCTGTCAATACCCTGAATATAAGAGAAAACACACAGGTTACAGTTACACTGCTTAAAAATGCCACAAAAGGAAGGACACTCCTAAATCAGCTGTCGAGAAATGAGACACACAAACACACACACACACACACAAGCAGATATTACTCCATTACTGCTTTGGCGGGCAGCGACTCAAATATACATATCGCCTCAATAAATTGTCTAAATTGGCATCACTTCCTCTGATCCAGAGGGTGACGTCTCCTCAGACGGTCTTAGCCTTTGAGTGACCTGGTGATGGAACACACACTGGTGCGATGCAACCTCGTTCCCACTCTTAACACACTCTAATTGAATTGGTCTCCTGGAACAATGAGCGGAGGGGTGGGGAACTTCAGCCCAGTGTTTAAGTCGACCATCCACTTCATTTGTGCCACGGTTGTCACTTGCAGAGGACCTGATAAAGAAACATTATCAGCGCTGCGCATCTTAATGTGAGTGGCATTAACATCCAGATCTATTCTTCCAGAGGAGTCTGGGGTATTCTAATCGCTAAAGCAGCCTCTGGGCGGTGAGAGCCGAGCGGAGCCTTGATTTCCAACCACGGCAGACTTAACAGAGGATGTGAATGTTCCAATTACCGTCATCTTAATTAGTATTTCTGTTTTGTTTTTCAGTAAAATTATCTTTAAGATAAATTTCCTTCAACAGAAATGTGTTTCAAGTATAAACATGTTAGATGTGTTTAAAAACGTTACTCATTAATAAATGAACTTATCACTTATAGTCTAATACTAAATAGTAAATATACACATGTATAAATAATAAAAATATATATACAATATAATAATATCTTTAGTGGGCATGCTGAACAATGCTTTTCACTAGCTATGTGTCCACACAAAGTTGCGAATTTAACTTGCGTACAAAATTGGAATATTACATAAAACATTTGGCAAACAAAGTACAGTTTCCATCCCATGTGCTCAAGAGAACAAAATTGTTACTTCCTGGAAAATTGGCACAAAATATCTGGAACAAAAATGAAAGATGCTGCAATTGGAAACATGCGAGACACTTCTGGAGGGAATTAAACCAAATGATTTTGAGGACAGACTTTGGCTCAGGCATTTCAGAATTAAACCAACATTTGAGATGATGTGCATTGAAATTGGTCCACTGGTTAGTTCAGTTATCCAATCACATCCTCTGTTGAGGCAAAGTCACAAGGGATTTATCAAGGGATTTATTCAGTGTATGTGTTTCCATGGGCATGTCTTTTTATGGGATAAAAAAAAAAATATCTGACCATCAGCACATACGTTTTTTTTTTTTGATTTCTATGCGCATCTTTGTGTTTCTATGCAGTCTTATATATCAGCCCAAATTCACATAAAAATAGGTCGGAAGAATGGAAACATGACTATTGTCAACAAGCGATGCTACTGCTGTGTTGTTGTAGTACAACTAAACTTTGTACTGCGTAACCACCACGACCCTCTTCAAACCTTATCTGGGTTTAGATCTGGGTGAACAAAAAAAGCCGGTAGCACAGCATTGTTCAGGTTTGTGTGGGAAAAGATACTGTAAAGCCCTTGGCGGCACTGGGTGTATCTGCCATACTTTTTGATTTCATCATAAATGACACACAAATGGATTTCCTTTAACATTTTCTGTCTGAGCACTCGACCATTTCTGCATGACCTCTGTTTCCAGCGCGGCTGCATATTTAATGAATATTGATGTAAATCAATAGAAAGCTCCACTGGCAGAAATGTCAAGGTTCCTCTTCTGCCCTCGTCATGAAAATTTCCAGTGTGATCATCTCTTTGTGTCGTTATGTTTAAATACGTTCCATACTGTTAAAGCTTCAAAATATATTACCAAAAATAAAACATTATGTTTCATTCAATTTCAAATTTTACATATAGTTCTACATAAAAAGTATATTACAATACACACATATACACACATATAAAAACAGACATTTTGAAATTGAATGATTTTTAAAAAATAAATTATGTATACATTTTACATATATTTCATAATGAAAAATATTAAAAAAAAAAAACAATAAATAAAATAAAATAACAAGGTTTTGGTCAAATTGAAAACACTGTGGTCCAGAAATTCAGTGGACCACAATTAGAAGTATCATTCGAACCTGTCAAATATGGCTCCTACTCCGGCACTGTGGGCGCTGTTCCGGTGCACGTGTAATCCTGTGGCCAACAGTATCCCGTCCTTCACTGCTATCGAACGATGTGAAAATGACGCAATAAGGAGCTCATTCCATCCTGAGAGACACAGATGAAACCATGATAAAACATTCAACACCATGAGAGTGAATTAAGCAAGTATCAGAGTGACAGGGCTCCTTTAACTAGTCTGCCTAGTAACTACCCCACTCCCCTCATTTCCCCAGAGTTGAGCTTGGGAAAAACTGAGATGCTTTCATCTGTGAGACAGCAGAACTAAAGGGGTTATTTATAGAAAACCTGAGAGCTCAGAGAGAACGAGAGAAGACCCTCTCAACATGCTCTTCTGCTTGTTCTGCGTAGATAAGCATGACTCACTAATAGAACAGGCCATAAATGAAAATTAAAAGCAAAGCAGTTTGTTTGCGAAACGGTGGTCTAGAAAGCATCTGTAAGTTCTACTCATCAACTTCTAAAGAATATTTTTATTAACATTTATAAACATTCATTTTTATTTAAAATAAGTGCTTCTCTGAAGCCTTACACCACGACAATCATGACACCTTTTGCTCTCACCACCACATTATATCATAAAAACCATATGAACTTCCAATACAGGCAGCATTTTTGAGGATTAAAGGTATGTTCAGAACTTTGAGTCATTTCTAAGTGAGCAGAATTCCACAGTGATGTCTATGTAGGCAGCACACTAGCTTAAGACACTAGTAGAAACTGTAAAATTTAAGTGTGGAAAGTTACTGGAGCGCGCAGCCGCGCACGTCTCGCACAAGGAACGTCATGGCAGTGATTGACAAGCCAGAGGGCCAATCGTTTACGCGATCATCAATGTTTTTAAGGCTGATGTTTTTAAGGCCCTACCTTGTGTACAGATGATGTATATTAATATTACTACTTTCAGTGCACCTAATAAATAGTCTTATCAGTTTCAAGTAATATTGCAAAAATGTATAAAACAAAACATCCTCTTTAGCACCTTTAACAGTGGACGTGATTGATTTGATTGCAGTGGCAGCATAATGCAAAAAAAAAAAAATCACAAAAATAACCCCTATTCTTTTATATTTAGAATGATTTTTAGAACTATATCTTTATCTTTATTGTTATTGTCCTTGGTGTGAACGGGCCTTAAGAAGGCAGCTCACTGGGTTTTGAAACAGGTTTAAAAAATGCCTTAATTCAGAGAGGATTTTGCAATTTCAGGCAATTTTAAACCCTTAAATACACATTTAAAACCTAGCATGTCATGTAAGCAGGCAGAATAATACGATGTAGTCTAGACAGGCACCAAACATGGTTTTGAAACAAACCCATAGTATCTGCATAACTTTCAATTCAACACTCCTAATTCAGTATTTTACATTTTAATGAACTGGTCTTGTTTCTAGCAGAGTAAGCTGCCCTGTTTGTGTGCATCTGTCAGTTTGTGCTGTTAAACTCACCTGCTCGTAGAAGAATGACCTGGTCGTCCAGTGGGAGCTCTGAAAAATGCGGAATCCTCTTGGCCCATTCCACTAGAGTAAAGAGCTGCTTGTCTGCGGCCTGACAGATGTTCGTTACTGGATCATTGGGCTGTTGGAGGACACAAGAACACAAGTGTCAAAGGTGGTCTGTCTAAATGTCTTGCCACATATGTTTGATTTCACACACCTTTGTGTTTTGAAATGTGTCAGAATGCAATCCATTGTATTCTCAGTGTTGACACAAGGGGCACTATAGTGAGCATCAGCTTGACCTGTTATCGTCTTCAGTCAGTTTTCTCTATCAGGTCAACTACTGTCATGGTTAGTTAAAGTTACTTAAACTGCTGACGTGTTTATAGCTAGCTATCTGTTTAATGGCACAGATATTTGAGGGTTACTTTATCACCCTCTTAAATACTGAGGTTTGCTACTGCTCTCCTCAGTCCCACACATCGGGACTAATCCGCTTGGAGCAGAAGTGAACAGGAAGGCAAAACAAACAGTGCTTTTGCCCCGGCCTGCGCAGGAAATACCTGCCGAGAGCTGGTGCTAAAAAATGACTCCCTTTCTAAGCGGGCGTTTCCTGCAGGAAGCTCCCTGGAACTAAATTCACTTTGACATATTTGGCCATTCCCAAACATTTATGGAATACCTCTAAACATATAAAGGATCCAGAGAAGGACATGTAATTAACTGGCAAACAAAGGATTGTGGTTAAACAACAACAACAAAAAAATCATTCATTGTTCTTGAAAACATGGGGGATGTCACATGAGGGAATTTGCGTACAGCAAGTAGCCTTTAATGCCTCCTGCGGATTTGAGTCTATTAGCACGTCTCGATGCGGAACGCTCGGGCTCCATCAAAGAGAGAGGACAAATGAGAGATATGAAAAATGGCCTAGATGATTCCAGCTTCACGTTGCGTGAAGCCAAGGGAGAGATAGATACGCTGCTTTGTTTTATAAGATGAAAGAGTGAGTCAATGGCGTGTGGGAGAGAGAGAATGAGCGCAGGAGAGAGGAAAGCAGCAGGAGCGGGTTTTCTGAAAGGACGAGAACAAATAGACATTGAGCGTCGTTTTTCAACTCAAGTGTCAAAAGGGAAGGCATTAGAAAACATCAACAGGACATTGCAGTGGGTGAAAGGACAAATAGTTTTTAAGAAAACAAACAGAGGGGGAGAAGTATTATATTCATATTTATCAAAATTATTGGTGGGAGGGTGTGTGCATTCCTGGAAAATCCTGACCTCACTTTTGGCAGCCTGCTAGATTCACTCGGTGCATTGCAGGAAGTTTATTAATAGGTTTGACACGGTGACACCGTAATTATGAGTCAAGAGCTTTTGAAAGGGTCAATATATCAGCCACAGTCACTCAAAAAGCCTTATCTAACAGGCCGAAAAGTAAAAAAAAAAAAAATAATAATAATAATATCACTCGGTTAAGAAAAGACACACACACACGACTCTAAAAGGTACTAATATGCACCTTACAGGGGTAAATAAGGTACAAACTTGTCCCTTAAAAGAACACTCCACTTTTTTTGAAAATGGGCTCATTTTCTAACTCCCCTAGAGTTAAACAGTTGAGTTTTACCGTTTTTGAATCCATTCAGCCGATCTCTGGTTCTGGCGGTACCACTTTTAGCATAGCTTAGCATAGTTCATTGAATCTGATTAGACCGTTAGCATAGTGCTTAAAAATGACCAAAGAGTTTTGATATTTTTCCTATTTAAAACTTGACTCTTCTGTAGTTAAATCGTGTACTAAGACCGACAGAAAATGAAGAGTTGCGATTTTCCATCGGTCTTAGTACACGATTTAACTACAGAAGAGTCAAGTTTTAAATAGGAAAAATATCAAAACTCTTTGGTCATTTTTAAGCGCGATGCTAACGGTCTAATCAGATTCAATGAACTATGCTAAGCTATGCTAAAAGTGGTACCGCCAGAACCGGAGATCGCCTGAATGGATTCGAAAACGGTAAAATTCAACTGTTTAACTCTAGGGGAGTTGGAAAATGAGCCTATTTTCAAAAAAAGTGGAGTGTTCCTTTAAAGGGTACTGCCCAATGACAAGTGAGCAAAGTAACTAAAGAAAAAAAAAAAAACCTGGGCACAATTACAAATGCAAAAATGTTAAGCTCTGATAAAACTCTAAAAATCGCCTTTTTTGTTGTTAAAGGATTAGTTTACTTTCAAATAAAATTATCACCCCCATGTCGCTTACGCTGTATGTACAACGCCTTCCCTATTCTACTTACAGAAAAAAATGGAACTAGCGCTGCGTTCGTTCCATAAGTTGAATAGGAAAGGCATAGGACATACAGCGTAAGCTTTTTGAAGAATAAGAAAGTACGGTTTTGGCAGAACACCTTAAAAGGCGATCATTTGTTTATATAAAGCATATACATTTACATTTTTTTTTCCAAAAATGACAGATCGTTTCTCTAGATAAGACCCTTATTCCTCGTCTGGTGTCGTTTAAAGCCCTTTGAAGCTGCACTGAAACTGTAATTTTGACCTTCAATCGTTTGGAGGCCACTGAAGTCCACTATAAGGAGAATAATCCTGGAATGTTTTCATCAAAAACCTTCATTTCTTTTTGACTGAAGAAAACATGGACATCTTGGATGACATGGGGGGTGAGTAAATTATGAGAACATATGACAACTAAACTTAAATTAATTATCAGGAAATTTTATTTGAACTAATCCTTTAATTGTGGATCTAATGAAATTCGGACATTTTTAAGGGTAACTTAAATGTCTGAACACTTGATGAGACCACTTGTGGCCATTATTAGATGCAAAAAACATCTCCACAGTTCCTTTTTAGGAAATGACTGATGACAGATAAACAGAGGGCTCTTCCACGATTTTCGAATCAGAACACGGGAACTCCCAAGAGAAACTTGTCAAAGTGTTGAATGTTTCCCCTCTATGGTATTTAAGCGGCTGTTTAAAACTTGCACTGACAGCAGCCACAGATCAAAGGCAGAAGTTGGAGATGGCAAACTGTTAGCCAGACGCAAAGCCATCTCTCAGAAACAGACGCAGCTTATGAATATTTCTGTGGCTGATCAGGGACATGCAGACGATCCTCCTCGGTGCAACAGTTTCTGCCATGTTCTTTAACAAATACATAAACAAACAGATAATTAATTCACAATGCAACAATATAAAGGAAAGCGAAGTGGTGAAGAGAACCTCTGATGCTCCTCAAAATAATACAACTCCCAGAGTTCTTGTTAAACACGGTAATGATGAATAGCTATCTTAGCTGTTTACACTGACCTCTTTTCTTCACCCAAAAAAAAACCCGCTGCTAAATACCTGACTTAAGGGTGCAGGAAGTGAGAAACACTTATTTAAAATCAACTCAAACAAACACACCCCCTACTTTCATTGCTTCGCCCCCAAAACGCACAAACACGCAATGCAAGAGTGGATGTTTCTTTATCATAGCTGTAGAAAAGCAAAATAATGTAAGGCAACTTCGTTTTCAGGCCTTCCCGCTTAAATCTCTTCAGCACTGGAAAGCTTTTCTAATATTAACATGGGTCCTAAAGCTCTTGCCTGATCATAACCCTTCTTTTCCCAGTGATATTCCTCTGACCTTGTCTTTTTTGTAATAGCTCTCAGCCATCTCTCTTTCTACTGTCTTTATTCAGATCTCTCTCTTGCTTGCTCGATCTCCTCCCCCCATCATGATACGCCCCCTACTGCTGATTGGCTACAAGTGTGTTGTGGTGCTCTGTCTGAACCACTTTTGTTTCCCAGAAATTGCTTACTACACTTTTAAAACAACAACGCAAGCTTCATAAGTGAGCAAATACAATAATATGGTACTATAAGCCAGGCTTAAAATGCAGCACTCCATTTTTATGCAATATAACTGGGGGGTTACATATCCATCTCCCATTCCTGAAAGGTTGATCTAGATTAAAATGTATCCAAATAGCAGAAAATAAGTGGTTGATGGAGGAGGTAAAAACAACCATGAATGATTTCTATAGTGTGAATAAAGCCAGCCATATGATTTGCTTGAGACACGGCAACGCGGGGCGAACGCTAGCCCCGGGGCGCGAGTGATGACGACTTTTTCAGATTCAAGGAGACGCTTTGATAACATTCTCTTCATGACCATCACAAAACAACGGCTGTTTTTGTTCCCGCTGAATGGAAAGCATTCTGCCTGCATTATTCACAGCGGATCCTGGTCTCTGGCTCTTGCAGAAACACCACGCTTGCATATCGCACTATGAAATTTTTATCACTTGAGGAGGAGAGATGAGAGACGGTTTAATTTTTCATCATATGCTTAAACTATATTATTGTTGCGTGAAAAAAAAGAGTAAAAAAGGCCGTCTGAATTTACAGCTGTGCAAGACAACCCAGACGTCTGCGAGCTCACGTGACATATCCCTGTCTCGAAAACACTTTCTGGGTGTCAGAGGTATTGAAACAGTTAAAAAAAAGAAGAAAAAAAAAAAGTTTACAATTAGCTGGTGCACACAATGGGTGCGTTTACATGTATGCATACAGAATTTTTTAATTTAAACAGACATTGAATAACCTGCCAGGGTAATCTGCAAAAATTGGTGTTGTTCATTTTACCTGATAAACATATTTAAATGCATTTATAAGACCTTTTTGTCAGGTTTTTAAGCAGAATCAGTACATGTAAACACTCAATGTTGTCTTAATTAAATGTGAGAATGTAAGATGAGGGAAAGAAAGACGAGCAAGCTTGACTGTGTTCTCCTCCTTTAAAGGCGGACCTACCCTGCCTAACTGGAGGCATGTTACTAACGCCTGTTTAACTCCTGTTCTAGGTCACCATGAGATAAACACACTTCATTCAGCTTGGCCAAACCCCAACCATTAAGCAGCAGTGGTGGCCCATTCATGAGCTGCACTCCCGGGCCGAGGTCCTCTGATTAATTAGCGCACGGGGCAGTGGATTCCAAAAGAGCACAGACAGAAGGGGAGCTCCGGGAACAGCGGGAGACCATACCTCTGACAGCCGGCCAAGGGAATGCTACAGAGGGAACATATTCCAGTAAAGTGTCTCCCTGCTGTCCAACTTTTATTTTTTTTTTAAATCCTGTTCTAAGCCATCATCTACAGAGTTTTGGAGTGTTTATTTCTGCCTGGCAGCTATAGCGCAGGTTAAAACTAATGACACTTAATGTGGTGATATTTATGACGTCTCTTGATGGGGTCAAATCTGTGCATTTCAAATTTAATTTAAAATTTAAGAAGGCACCAGATTGGCTTCACAGAAAAAGTATTATTGAGGGCATGGGACAAACAAAAATAGCCCATGGTTATTATAAAACTAGTAAATAAAATAAATAAAAACTAAATTATTTAATAAATAAATGTTAAAAACCAAAACATAATAATATAACATAATATACGTAAGCAATAAGGTACGAGAAGTTGTGCTGTATCGTGAAAAAGTCACGGCTGAAGGGCATTGTTAGGCACAACGTGAAGCGGAGTACCCGCAACTTATTCAGCTGTGACTTATTCACGATACAGCACTAGCCTTGTGTACCTTATTGCTTTTATAAAATGGTTACCACAACACAATACAAATATTAAAGCCAAAACTATTTATCAATGCAACTTTCATGAAGTAAACCTTCACTAAAAGCCTTCCTTCCGCCGGAAAAAATAGTCCCTGACCATGAACAGCAACAGAAGTTACATTATTACGGCATTAGATGGCGGCAAAGACTGTCTTTATGAGTGTGTCAGTCAGTAGCGAAGACCTACATTAAAAAGTCTGAATTGTTGCGAACACAGAACAAGACACAACTGACAAATGCTCTGACTAGCGCTGTCAGTCATGGGAAAACCCCTTATAACTGTTAAAAGGACAAGATAATACATGATAAATCTGTGCAGAAAATGCTAAATCTGAATGCAGGTAATAAACTCACTCAATCGATTTTTTTCTCACAACACTCTTCTACATAATACAGTAAACTTCAGTGAACAATATCAATAGAGAACATTTTACGTTGCTAAGAGTGGTTGCTAAGGGTGTTATGTAGTGATACACAGAACTGTTGGGTGAAGCGGTCATAGCCGTGTTTTATCGTGAATAAAACACAGCTATTGACCAATCAGAATCAAGAACAAGAACCGTTTTATAATAAAAACTACAACATATGTAATAATATAACATATTATATAAGTAACCGTTACAGAAAATATTTTTACCTGTATCTATTGATATTTTAAATAGTAAGATGTAATTATTATTTTTATTATTATTATTTTCTTTATTGTTTATTGTGTGTTATGTGTGTATGATTGTGTATTATTGCAGCTTTGAGTCCAAAACAAATTTCCTGAAAAGGAAAATAAAGTATACTCCAACTCTAATATATACATATATGTGTGTGTGCATGTGTGTGTCAATGTATATAAATTACATAAACCAAAAAGAATTGTCCATAAAATAAAAACTAAAGTATTGTTGAAACTCAAAAGGTGAAATGTAAAAAAAACAAACAAACAAAAAACTTTAAATCACAAAACTAAACATAATAATGCACAATAAAAAAATAAAAAATAAAAAAAAAGAGAAAAACAATAACCTTGGTTCGCCCCTGCACTAACAAAACGAGCCCCCTACTGGAGATACAGCATGATGAACCCAACCAAGATAGCGAATCAGTGACTGAGTGCTTTCTAATGTAAAGCCTGGCAGCTTCTCCCTCATGACAGGCCTTATGTTCTCCCTCGTCTCGCTACCTTTCCCCAAACGTCGGTCCTCTGTTCTCACACATCTTCATCTTCCAGAAATAACCCCCATTTACTCACATAACAGCTTCCAGAACATTTTCGCTTCGGTACAGAGCAGTCCCAAAAGACGCACTCAACCGCCCAAAACTCACTCTCTCTCTCTCTCCCTCTCGCTCTCTATCCTCCTTCGGTTCTACCACTCTTCCTGTACGAAAAAAACTCTCCTCAGAGGCTGACGGCAGGCTGAAAGCTCCCAGGGACTGTCAGAGTATTTCATTATTCAAACAATGCTGGAAAGTGGAGCCAATGATCACTTTAGTGGTGCTGATTTGTCATGGTGACTAGACGAGGGAGGGAGACTTCACAGCGCACAGGTAAATCCAACAACTTTATCTTGCTCTGCTTCTCTCAGGGAATTACCAACCAAAACTCCATTAAAACAGATTAAGAAGTTGGATGCGTATCCTAGTGGTTAACGTACGTGCTCTAACACACTGAGTCGTAAAAGTTGGAGTCATAGCCTGGCGGTTAGCACACATTTCAACACTTTGAGTTGCAAAAAAGTTGGAGTGATAGACAAGTGCACATCCACCATCATTCTGAGCTGTAAGAAGGTGGACTCATGTCTTGATATCACTACACGATTGTCATAGTCAAAAGAATTAATGATAACATTATAGCGATATCTATCCATGTTTTTTGCAACGTGGAAGCAAGCTACTTTCTGCGAATGTGTGAGACAGTAAACAGTAAATCTATGAGAGCTACAAACCAGGGTTTAATTATGGTGTTTATTTTTTTAATACATTAAAATAATAAAAGAAAAATCAGTTTGCAATATCAAGCAGCATATCAAGCTGTTTTATACAGCTAAAAAATAACTGGAAGAGGATGAGACTGGAAGCTTTGCACATTCACGTTTCAAATGATCGTGACCACTCTTATGTTAAAAATAAGGCGAATAGACATTATGGGGAAAAAACAACCAAGTAACCAACCAACCAAATAAGGCTGTCAGTCAAATTCATATATTTAACTTTTTATTTTGTGTTTTCTCTTTATTGACAATGACAAAATATGAGTGGTGAAAGGCAGAGAGACAGTTTGTAACCATAAAAAAAAAAAAGCATACAAAAAGAACATACTGTTGATCGGCACTTGCAGACTGGGGTGTGTTTAAAGGGATAGTTCACCAAAAAAATGAAAATGCTGTCATCATTTACTCCTGTATGATGGTAACGTGTTTCTGCTGTAGAAAAGGAAGATATTTGGAAGAATGTTTGTAACCAAGCAGATCTCGCCCCCCATTGACTACCATAGTAGGGAAAAAAATAATATGGTTGTCAATGGGTGGGTGTGTGTGTCTTCCTTTGTGTACAACAGAACAAAGAAATGTATACAGTTTTGGAACAACTTGAAGGGAGGAGTAAATGATGACTGAATTTTCATTTTTGGGTGAACAATCCCTTTAACACTCAAAAAAACGGACACATTGATGTCACATCGGTGAGCTAACTTTCTTTAAGTGCAGGTAGTGTGTTGAGTGCTATCATCTGTCAAGGTGCAACACTGCCACCTATTGTGTTGGAGTGTCAACCGATGGATTATTTATGATATTATTGTACGTGTAGTATTAACATGATCTACATGCTCATGTAGAAAACATTCAAATTTTGGCTCATCGTCCCCTCCTTCGAATCATTTCCAGACCTACTATTCCTTTTAAAACAGTGGCAAAAAAGCCAGAATATATAGAAAATAGAGGAAATATGAGACTGTGAACTTCGTCAGTCTTAATATAAGTCAAACTGAAACAAAGCTAATACACAAAGACTAAACTCTATTATTGCTTTGTAATTCAACAGGAGGCTGACAGGTGAAGAACAGCATTGCAACAAAGAGAATGAACAGAACTGATAGGTGAACAGAAATAATGAGCCGTTTTCAAGCAATGCTTTACACTGCAGTAATCAGAGTCTTTCTTTGGAGACGTGCACTATGACGTCATTTATGTCCAAACACAGCTATCAACAAGCTAAATCACATACATTACACCAAAACAAGCAGAGACAAAGAAGTGCTGTCGTGCAGGCAACACAGCATATGGCTCAAGACATCTTAGCTCTGGGGTTTCTTCAATGTCCTAAGTTGTTCTTGTAACTAGGCCCACACTAAATCTGCCCCCGCAGCTTTACATAGAACTGGAGCATCCAATGTTCTTCACATTATTCTGCTCTTGAGTGTTTGATTATTAAATATGCTTTTGCTACTCTTCATTGACAGAACAAAAGAGAAAAGACAACAAATTATTTGGGGATCAAAATAAGATATAGGTCGAACCTGCGTATCTTGCATGAGTACCAAGAGGCAATGTATCTGAGTGCAAACCATTGCTCCAAAGCTCTAACATGCAAAATAGTTCTTTAATGTATCTCAAGTGTTTGTCTAAGTATAAAGGGGGTTTTCAACCTTATCATGGTGAACAGAAAACCTGAGGTGGCTCCTCAGGGTTTCCAGTGTACAAAGAGGAAGTGTTGTCACTTACTGAATTTGAGGGCATAGGTACATTTGTCTCAATGTAAGTCTCCGTTTTGGGCTCCACGGCAAGCTCGGCCTCCAGGATCTTCTCCACGGGCATGTCTTCATTTGCGCTGCTGGTCGACTCCACCTCATTCTCGTTGCGGTCCTTGGCTCGCTGGCGCTCCTCCTGGACGGCTGTATGTAACAATACTAGTCACGGTCACTACAGTTAGTCAATCAAGAAGTCAACACAAATACACATTCATATCAAGCTCATACTTTAATAAATAACACCTCAGGTTTTAATAATTTTTGACCCCCAAATATGATGGACTCCAAAATATGGTTATCCCCTTGTGAGGGACCCTATAAGAAAATAACTAATTATAAAAAAAAATACTAAAAATAAATAAATAATAATAATTAATATATTGTTATTCAAGTCTAAGCAAATTATTAAAAAATTATCTGGTGGTTGAGGTATAAACCTGAAGTGAAACACTGGCACTTAAATAAATAACTAAATCACACATGCATGCACACATTGATACATATAGTTCTTATCTTGTGGCGTTTGAATTGTTTAAAAGCATTTGCGTGAATAACAATAAAATTAATGCTGTGTTCATTGTGTTAAATATTTTTTAATGCGTTAAACTGAAAAAATTAATTGCATCCATTAACGCGCTAATTTCGACAGCACTAATATATATGTATACGTGTATAAATTTATGTGTGTGTGTATATATATATATATATATATATATATATATATATATATATATATATATATATATATATATATATATATATATATATATATATATATATATATATATATATATATATATATATATATGAATAAATGTGTAAACGTTTGTGTGTGTGTACTGATTTCATTTCTAACTTTGTTGCATGACAGAATGTGATGTTGTAACATGTATCTTGTCTCTGTGGGTTCCTCCAACAGGCTTTAACAGATCAGACATTTGATCAGTTCAGAGAAACAGGAAGTGGTTAGTGTTGAACAGTCACTCGGTCTCACTGTGGCCAGAGCACTATTAACCACAATCCAAGCCCCTGTGGTTAGAGTGTGCATACGCTGAGCACAGTTCATCCAAAAGACTCTGAACCCAGTCCCTATTCACAGCACTTTCAAACACACAAACACTAAACGTTCTCCTAACCCCTCGCTATGTTCCTCAATGGCGAATCACAGAGGTACCGCGGTGGTGGCTGGGGGGTTCAGAGAAGGGGGATTCTGCTTTACGGAAAGTGCTGTCTGGAGGTCAGCCCAAGGGTAAAATACTTCTCCAGGAGTCAGAGAGAGGTGAGAGGGGCTGAAATCACGTTAGTTTTATTTCCCCTGGAGAGGAGGAGAGCATAAATTCATTTAATCCTGTTTTTCTGCAGATTCGCTCAGCTCTTTTTGGGGGGAGTGTGGCCCAGCTCTCCCGTGCCTCGGGGTACGGTGTAGGCTTATGGGATACGAAACAGGCGAACGCAAGCAAATGATCATATCCTTGAAAGAAGCCATGATGATATAAGTAACGGAGACAAAAGGTTGCACTGAGGTCATTGACAGTGGGCGTGAGAGCGAGACGTCATGTACGTTTGCTCGCAGTGCTCCCTTCGTCTATGGGGGGAGGATTTTCTCTCTAACATGAAACAGGAGCTAGATGCTGTCTGCACGGGCAGATGGGGACAGTATGTTGGCTATGCGATCTATAGCCACAATATATAATTTATAGGGCTGTCTGACTGCTTGCAAAGCTTAATGTTGTTTTAAACATCTTTGTAAATGTTTAAGCTTGGGCACATATAAATGAATTGCATCATATAAGTGTATCCTATAAAGTACACACACACACACACACACACACACTGATACGGTAGCACTTTATCTGCATGTACATACCATGTACTTATTATAGTAATTGCATTAACTGTGTAATAACTAGGTACTAACCCTGAATCTACCTTTGAACCTACCCTTATCCCATGTAGTTACCTTGTATTACCAGTATTTTCTTAGGTAAGTACACTGTAAGTACATGTAAGCACATATACTGTAAAGTAAAGTGCAACCCCTTATATATATTAGTTATAATTAATGTACTCAAAAATACATTTAGATTTGTTTTTTATTAAAATTATAACTACAATAATAGTTAACAGTCGATGTGAATGTTTATTTGAATGTGGAATTAAATAAGAGTATCCAAAACCTCTAAACCCCTTTCTAAGATGACAAACAAAAAGCACACATTAACAACAATCATGTGTGCATATGCATGTATATATGCGCCGCACTCAGCTACAGAGGAGTTCATTGGTTCCACTTTAAAAAACAGAAACTAGTCTCCGGTGAAAAAAAAAATGTTTCTAAAAACAACACTGAAAAATTCTGATATCTCATAAATCCAAAATTATTCTCTATGACTGAGGGGCAAAATAGTCTCTCAGATCAATATTCCACCAGCTGTGTGCTAAAATCTTCTATTAGCATGCTTAAGCACTTTCGCGTCTCCTTTTCTTGAAGACAAGTGTGCAAAAAGTGCTAATGCCCTCCTTTTTCTTCAGTGTGATAAACCAACCCTCACCTCTCCCTCTCTTTCATCTTTCTCTGCCTCAGGTGATGATGATTTGGGAGACAAGATGATCTTCTATATTTAGCAATTTGATAGAAGAGCGATCCTGCTTCCCCTCAGTATATTGTGAAGTACACTGGACTGGAGGACAGTCGCTGGAATCGAGATTCTAAGTACCTGGAATCTCGAGGACAGTCAATGTTCATAATGCACATCTTGGACTTACTGACTGATGTCTCACCATGAGCAGATCAGCAGACTGAACATCTATGCAAGCCCTTAATTAAGCGCTGACCTGAAGGCTGATTGCAGTAATATGAATGTTGCTTCTAGAGTCACACAGAGCTGAGATTGAGTCTAATAGCGAGGGGACATGGAGTGCATGAAACATGGTGGAAAGCTCAGGTCAGTCAGTGCAAGAACGATGGACTCCTTCAACCAAGCCCTTATGTACTAACTTGAGAGTATGCTAAAGGGGGGGTTATGTAGCATTCAAACTCATTCATTTTAATGAGAGCAAGTGGAGTGAATAGTACTATAAATTTTCAGAGCGAGAAAGAAGAAACTTGTATCCTCAACTTTATGTGCTGTACCTTCTCTCTTCATGCCCATGGCCAAACACTTCTGATATCGGCAGTACTGACAGCGGTTGCGCTGGCGTTTGTCTATAATACAGTCCTTGTTGTCTCGACAAGTGTAGGTCAGGTCCTTACGCACAGTCCTCTTGAAGAAACCCTTGCATCCCTCGCAGCTGTACACACCATAGTGTTTACCTGAGGAAAAAAAGCACAAACACAAAAGCCATAGGAGTCATGTTCAGGTCTACATTGGTAATAATTTATGGATCAAACTTTTGGTATTTGATCCTTCAATCTCTCAACTGAGAGTCTTGAAATAACTTCTGCTGCTGCTATTAAAATACCGCATCCCTGCTGAACCAGCCTGAGCTAGTCTCTCCCAGTCCGATTTCTTCCTTCAATGAAAGGATTTTTTTTTTTTTTTAATCTCGATGGGACTTTTCTGGTAAAATAAAAAGACAAATGTATGTTGTTTAGCTGGCCGACCAGTTGAAAAATGCCAAAAACCCTTCTAAAACCACCCAACAGACCATCTTTACAAGGCTAGAAGTCCAGCTGAGACCAAAAGAACAATAGACTGGTTAGACTGGTTTTTAAGCTGTTTTTTTTCCCATTCCAACCAGCTCTGCACACCAACAATGGCCTAACGGTGTGGCTTTGGGACTAGACGGTATGTTTACGGGTAATTAAATGTAACAAATCATGTAAAAAATGTATCATCTTTTATTGCAAAATTAAACAAGATTTTATTAAACATTGATAATTGCCTTAATCTTTTAAAGAACTAATATTCTAATATTTTAGTTCCAACCGACAGCCAGCATAAAGTTTTTGACTAACCTTATAATGTAGGGCTGGGCGATGTATCGAATGCTTTTGTCACGCGCATTTCTTCAGTAAAGCCGGTTCCCTGACTACCGCTAAATCGCCATCACCTGCTTTCAAATGAAGCGGTATTTAATAGACCGAGCCGTAGATCAACGATAAGACACGCAATATCGCATTCAATATCGACGGCGATACATATCGATATTGAATGCGATATTGCGTGTCTTATCGTTGATCTACGGCTCGGTCTATTAAATGCCGCTTCATTTGAAAGCAGGTGATGGCGATTTAGCGGTAATCAGGGAACCGGCTTTACTGAAGAAATGCGCGTGACAAAAGCATTCGATACATCGCCCAGCCTTATTATAATGTGAGTGAGGTGTGAACTGTTGGACTTTTGGGAAATTATAAAAGGTGCTGGAGATGTTCAAAATGCTTCAAAATACATGTTTGGCTTGTCAAAAATGTTAAGTTCAGCTGTTGCAAATTAATTGACTTTAGAAAATCAAGTTAATTTTTACCAGGAAAGGAATGGTTTTGATGCAAAAAAAAAACAAAAAACAAACAAACAGTTTTTATCATCTCTTACAACAAAAATATTTTATTTAAATCCAGGAAAATGCAGATCCGGTTGTAAATGATAGTGAAATTTATTTTAAAACTGTTATTCCATTATTACCCCTAAGCAGATTTTGATTCTTATACAAATAAACCAGCTTAAGCTTGTTTTAGCTGGTTTAAACTGGTCTCCCAGCCTGGTTTAGCTTGTCAAGCTGGTCAACCAGTTGAAAAGTGTCCCAAACCCCTCTAAAACCACCAAAAAGCCCATCCTGATTGGCATAAAAAACCAGCTAAGGCCAGAAAACCAGCTCAGACTGGTTTTAGCTGTTTTTTCTATCCCCATCAGCCCTGCAGAGCAACACTGGCAGAACATGCATTTGGGGATAAACGATCAGTTTGCACATATTCTTTTGCATACAGACGTGTCTTGGTACCTGAGGAGCGGTCGCCGCAGATGGCACAGATGTGTTTGGTGAGGGAGAGGGGGGTGCCTGATGGCTGGGCGGGCACCTTCATCACACCGTTGATGCCCAGGGGCGGCTTGATATCTTCTGAGCTGCTGACAGAGTTCATGGGCGAGTTCAGCTGCAAAATATACGCAAACAAACAACACACATTATTTAGATACGTCAACATATCATCTCTAAGGTCCTGGGTGGAAGTGAGCCTGAGTTCTGCAAGGCCCTGACTTTTCTGTCAATTACTTCAAAACGGGGCTAGACTCGACCTGATGGTTCAGCATTGAGATTTCAGATTGATTTTGTGCAGCGAGATGGAGGTTCTCTCATCTGATTTCACTCTCTCTCCTCCTTTCTCATAATGCAAGTACAAGAAATGGATGCTGAGAGTGTCCCCAGCCTCATTTTTTCATATCCAGCACCAGCAGTGCACATGTTCTATGCTAGAATGGCAGCAATAAAATATTTAGTGGGACAGTGGAATAAAGACGTGGTTCTGTTTTTCTCTCAATCTCTCCAAGTTAAAATGCATCTGGCGGGCCTCATCCAGACATTTATTTGCTCTCGCATGCGTATTTTGAATGAAAAGCACAGAGATACTCAAATTACTGAGGAGAAAAAAATCTTAATTCATCACAAATGTTTATTATTTAATGTGAGCCAATGCCTTTGTGCACATTTTATTCAGTCATTCTAAGGTAATGACAACACAATTGTGCAAGAAGTAATCACAATAACAGAACATCCTGTTCATTTCACTCTACACATGTTCATATTCAATTACACACTTTAATTATATCAGTCACACAAGGGTTTTGAGTAAATGAATGTTGCCGACGGGTAGACACTCTGCCTAAGGATCCAACAGGCTGACAGATGCCATCTTGACTTTGGGGAGCGAGAAAGCCAGTAAAAAGTCTTAGAAGATGCGTTAAGAAGCGTGGGCTCTCTGCATTGGTAACCGACGTTCACATACATTTTACTTTGTTTTGAAATTTCATTTATACTTTAGTAGATGTTTTACCAGGGACAGATTTTTTTTGGGGGGAGGGGGGGGGGGGCTCTTAGAAACATGACAGACTTAGTTAAGGTCTTGGGACTGTGCGAGTTCTTGGCTACGAGACAGAAACACTCATGTGAGAGCCTTCATAGTTGTTCTCATGCTTTAACCAGAACACTGCTAGCAGTCAAACTAGCGAGAAATCCTGATAAAGACCCCATTTAGACCAAAAGGAGCATCGTCACTTCCCACTTCACACCACGGCTATGTGTTGATGTGAGTATTTGAGACATGCAGACTTGCTAGACTTCTGCAGAGTGCCATATAGCCAGAGGACACTGGACACAGACAGACCACTCTAACCCTATTGAATTGCCACCACAACGTCATTTCAATTACTTTTAAAAAGATATACTGTTTTAGGTTTAACAACATTCTGTGATGACATTTTCAACATTTCTTTAATAAAATAGCAGACTCCTTTCTCTTGCTAATGGTAATTAAACGCAAAATTAAATATTCTTGACACTTAATTTCACATGAATGACAAAAACATATCCAACAAAATATATTGTCTCCACAGTATAATCTTTGATAAGATCTTTATTGGTTATTAGTTTATAAGTAAATTTGTAACTTATTAGTTAGAAAAAATTGGTTGTAGTGAAAATGACTACACTGAGGGGTAGTTTTAGATTTCACAGACTCATGGAAGATATCGCCTTCAGCCGGTGAAAAAAAAAATTGGGATGGGAATCGGGCAAAAATCAGGCTCATGGATGAGATTATTAATATTACTGTAGCATGAAACAGAGCAGGGCCGAGTGTTGTGCGAGCATAAACGAGGCCACTGGTGCGAGTGCTAATGAGAAACGAGCATGACACGCGTCTCGGGAGCAGCAGAAGTTTCATTATGCCGCAGTCGCTACCGCTTCAAGTCAAGCGTATGTGGGGTAACGCAGCGCTGTTTTATCACTCTGCGTTCGCTTGGTGGCTACTACGAGACACTTGTTGCACACTGCAGTATGCATCGATGTCACTTTCCTGCTGAAAGCGTGCTTCCTCAGCTGGACTGTGTGGCAAAAGAACCTACTGCGTGACTGGATTTAACAGGGGAAACTGCGAAAACACGAGTAAAACTAACGAATTGAATATGTTCCTTACAATTTGTCAAATAAACCTAATCCATGGATACTGAGATGCAGCCTGGAATCGTGTTACCTGACATTTATATATGCCTGATTTTGACGGTGGGGAAATACATAAAGAAAATCTGCCTGTGAATATTTTATATAACTACAATATCGGTAGGTTTAAATCCGCGTAATCACTTGTATCAATGTTAAATTGTCATATTGTCCTAAAACATATATAGTTTTATAGTATAGTTTTTGTCAGTGTTGTTTATTGAAAAACACCCAATTATGCAGAATATAAGATGGAAAATAATTAATTGATGAGATGTCAAAATAATATATAACAATACAATATATACAGTATGATTTTACCTCAAAATCCAACAATCTGACACAAAATGATAATTAAAACATGTTTCTCTGCCTGGAGTCGAACTGTTTCTGAGAATTGCAGTGATCCATTTGCTTTTTTAAATATATACCTCAGGTTTTGTGTCAAATCTATTTGTACAGTCAATCACAAAGCTCTTTCCTATTTTGGATGTGTTTTGTGTGTTTTTCGCGACATTCACACTGAAAACCAATGCTGCTGCTCAAGGGACTCGCACACTGGAAAACAATGCGTTCGAATTTTAAAGACGTGGCGAGGCGCTGAGCTTCGCGTCCGGTGTGTGAGTGAGCCCCTTCAGTCTTTTGCCACTCAGTGGCCGTGATCGCAGTCGTAACGGTCGACGGTGACGTCACGTGCATACCCTCTATTAGGGATGGTAAATCATGGTACTCGCTGTAAAGAAAACGATATTTAAACAATAATACTTACTGTGTTGTGCTATATAACATGATTCGTTTTCTGTCGATGAATGTATCCATCCAGACAGTTGCTCACCTGTCTAACAAAGTGCATAATATATTAAAGCGTCCTTGGTGTTTCCATGGTTTCTACAAAATAAAACTGGAAACTGAGGGTAACGTGGGTATGATGTCATTGATAGCCGACGCACGGACACGGTCCGTGTCCTGGTTAAATATTCTTATTTCTCTGGATTTAAACATTCTCTGAAACATTAGGGATAATGTAAGTACGCAAGTCAACAAAATATATAACACTGTTCTAGTGGTTACATATTGTGCCTTTAATGTGACCTTCATTTAAGATAAAAAAATCTAATCTATCAGTTTTATTAATAAAAGTATCCAAAGTTGTTCATTTTGAAATAGAAGTGCAGAAGTGTGAAGAGTTAAAGAAATACCCACATGTGGAAAGACTTAATATAGTTAACAACCCTTATACATGTACATGATTGCATCATCCCAAGAACATGTGCATGGGTACACGTGCCTGCACACACCCCTTTAACTCGTGCATGGACACACACGGCCCATGCCATTACACTGATGACCACAACATGTCCTGAATAGAGACTGCTGCTAAGACTGAATGCTGAAACAAACAGATCAACTGCACAAAAAAGACAAACCAAACAAACAAAAACAGACTGAATCTGTGTCAAAAACATGATTAACACTTCTGAAAACTGCTCCTCTTTCATTCTGTATGATGATTCATTCCATCAGTCAAAAAACTAACAGGCAAAACGCTGTGGACAAAAGCCCTGTACTTCCACTCTGCTTGATTTATGATGTCAGAAATGGTCATTGTCCTTGAAAAACACTGAAGACACTCAAGGCTGTAGGGGCCATAACAGTGCAGCCCATTCTGATGGAGAGAGGTGTTAATGATGAGCGAGCAAAGAAAGGATGGGCGGCAGTAAATTACACATGCCATACTTTATTTAGATGCTGTCAGTTTATGAGAAATAAAACCTTTTGTTATGATTTTTTTTTTCTGTCTCTCTCCAATGAAAACCTCAAACATGCTCATGTTGCCATCACACAAATACTCACTAAGAACGAATTGAACCCGCTGATAGAGCCATTTATTTCGCACACACTGTCTGCATCAAGTAACCGATTTACTAAAAGAATTATGCAAATCTGGTAACGGTGCAAATGCGGCCACAAAATCTCTGCTAAACTAAGGGAACGTTTACAAGAGAGCAATGTACTAAAAACATATTTTTGCATTTTATGCGTACAGACGACAACGTAGTCAAAATAATCCCCGTTCACGTGGATCCACGACTAAACGTGACTATAAGCTTCCTGTAGCTCAAACAGGCGATGTCAAGGTCATGGGTTCGATTCCCAGGGAATGCATAAACTGATAAAATGTACACCTTGAATATATATATATAAGTTGCTTTGAATGAAAGTGACTGCCAAATGCATAAACATGAAATGTTTTCTAAATCAGCATTTAGAGTTTAAAAAAAATAAGAAAAAAAAGAGGAATGCAAAAAAACACTGAAAAGAATGACCATGATAAGATGCAGTTTTAAGTTGAAATACAACTGTGGTGCAACTGTATGAATTCATCCGTCAGTCTCTCACACTTGACCTATGCACACATTGTGTGTTAGTTCACAAACAAAAGCAGCTGTTAAAATGAACCTCCATCTCCACTTCATACCTCAGTTTCTCTGATTTGCTGGACCTCTGTAGATTGTCTCTATCAGATGCAGAGCTGTACTATCAGAGAACTCTATCGCAGTTTGGCTATTTTCAACATGCAACTCAATCTGCCCAAACTCCCTCTCAATGTTGTATTTGTGTGTAGGGGTATATGTGTGTGTGTTAGAGAAGGATTAAAGGGTCCCAGTTCTGTGACTGTAAATAGAATAATCCTCCCTCCCATACATGATCACACACTCTTCTTTGAGGGGTAGGGTGTCAGACAAGTGCCTCGAGTAAGAACAGCATGATCAGCCAGCCGTGCTGTGACACTTAAGCTGTACGGGAGAGGAGGGGGTATCCCAAAAGTTCAGACACAACATGTGCAAAGACGCACACACATGTACGCAAGCTTCTGAAGTGGCTGTTAGTAAGTCATTTACATGTATGCATTTGGCAGACACAAGTGACTTGTATATAGCCTATATTTGATCAGTTCTTGCATTGCCTGGGAATCGAACCCATGACCTTGGCATTGCTGGGGTCATGCTCTACTGTCTGAGCTACAGGAAGGCTCAAGAGATCATGCTACAGGCCTGCTTTAGGACTGGATATTGAGTATGATTGACTATTTAAAGACACGGTCCAAAAATGGAAACTTATGTAATTATATACCAAATCTCATTTCAAACCTGTTATTTTTTTATTTTATCAGGGCTCTGAACCAGCTCAAGGAACGGAAACAAAAAAACAAACAAAATCAAATTCAATCGTTTTGAACAGAAACATTATTTGAAATGACCACTGACCGGTTAAAGGGTTAGTTCACACAAAAATGAAAATTCTGTCATTTATTACTCACCCTCATGTTGTTCCACATCCGTACTGAACACATCACGCATGCGTCGTGATACTCTCATGAAGGCATGTTGCAGCTCAATATTTTCATATATAAAATGGAAAAGTTTTTTTTTCTTGCAAACAAAGCACTCATATTGCTTCATAAAATTGAGGTTAAACCACTGGAGTCACATGGAGTACTTTAATGATGTCTTTCCTACCTTTCTGGACCTTGAAAGTGGTAGTTACGTTGGATCTCTAGTATAGAGGGACAGAAAGCTCTCAGATTTTATTCAAAATATATCCATTTGTGTTCCGAAGATGAACGAAGGTCTTACAGATGTGGAATGACACGAGAGTGAGTAATTAATGACATAATTTTCATTTTTGTGTGAACTAACCCTTTAATAACATTATTTTATCGTTTTGTTTAATATTTTAATTTGGCAGTCAACCAATCATGAATTCAAACAGTATGACCTATGCAAATGTGCAGTTGATGCAAATGTGTAAAAAGCTCGCACTCAAGTTATCAACTTACAGTTACAAAGTTTATTGTAGCTATGTAGACACTCAGTTTTACTGCCATTTACTACATTTGACCAAAATATTGTGTATTACAAGATGAAATACTATGCACAGGGCTGTATTGGCTATGCAAATACCAGACTAAGACTATATTCTCTGCTCCTCAAATACATAAAACATTAGCCTTCACAAACATCGTGTTTTTTGAGTAAATAAAATGCTGTACTTATTCAAAGAACCCATTCTTTATTTACCCTTGCACTGTAAACAAGCAGAGGTGGTCTCCAAAATGTGTGCAGCACTTCATTCACAATTGAGGCAGGTGGAGCTACAGTATGAGGTTTTGAGGATACACTGAATGTATTTTGGTTTATTCAAGTTCTTGTATAAAGTATAGGTGCCACAAAAAAAAAAAAAAAAGTTACAAAAATAACATTATCAAGTGGTATTTTTTCGAATCAAACCGTTTTTGGAAAGGTAATGTTACAGAAGGAAATAAATGAACAGAAATGTTAAAATACTGATTCTGCTCGGACTGAAGCGATTTATTTTTTTCCCTGTTTTTAAGCCATGAGCTATTAACTACTGTGAATGGATCAATGAATTATTAAGTTGAACTAAATAAAATTCATAAAAAAAGGGATAAATTGGCAAATGAAAATAATAAAAAATAAAATTGATGTAAATGGGATAAAACGATTCTTAAAAAAAAAAAAAAAAACATGCATAAAACCTCTTCTGTTGTTTTTTTTTTTGTATTATTGTAATAGAAAAAGAAAGTCATATGGATTTGGAGTAACAAAGGTGAGTAATTCTAATTTTTCTAAATTTTAAGAACTACACTTTTCATTTCTCCTAAGTATGTAATAGCTTGTTTTATCATAAGCTGCTGAGCTGAAGACAAAGACAAGCTGTCAGCACCTCTAGATCTGTATATCTGTGGTGAAACGCATAACAGGGTCAGAGAGTGTTGACTCAGGAGAAAGAACAGAAGCCTTGACCTTGAAAACTCACCAACAAAAAGGAAGTCATTGCAGATCTAAGCATCAGATACTGCTTGACTTATTTTGCCAAGATCATATATCCATCCAGCCTTTGTGCAGGTAGACCACAGATACTGACACTTCAGGCTGTCCAACATAAGTTAGAAACAGAAAACAGTTGGCTGTCATGTATTTTATCTCTATTTTAACAACAGTCAAGCAATGTTTCACTCAATGATAAAGGCTCAGGGGCCGTTCACACAGGATGTTCTTGAATTTAAGTAACAAAAAGGAGTGCATACATTAAAAGGTGTACATTTTTTTTTTTTAGCTCAACACTGCATTTAACAATGCTTGTCTAGTGCATTTTTCTATCTCTTATATGCAACAGCACATAAGTAAGCAAGATTCATGTATGAATGGCCTCTTAGGTTTTATACATTTACATTCAACATGATGTTATAATCTAGCATAGATTAACTGAATGGTTTTTCTTTTGTTTCTTAGTGAAATGCTCAAATTTCACCCTACGGACCGCAGGTTCAGTCTGAAACTTTAGACTTGGTCTGCAACTCTGACTCTGATTTGGTCCTTGGAAAAAACACATGAATTAGATTTTGTAACAGGATTCAGACTAACAATGCTTAAGGAGACATATATTCTCCCATGAATGGATAGATTTTATGTGATATGAAATGCAAGAATGGCGACCTGGCAAGGCAAAAATACAGAGAGTAAGAGCATAAATCTGGAACCTTAGAAGAGCTTAGCTGTTCTTACCAAGCCCAAAAACAGACTTCCCTCCAAAGGACACTTCAAAGGGTAACCCAAATCCTGCAGCAGCAACCTTTAACACACGCGCTCTTCTCACAGCCAGACAGCAACTTCAGACTGCAGCGAACTAGAGTGCACTCGACTTGAGTGGACTTCAAATAAAAAAAAAAAAACTGAACACTTGATTCCACTCTAAGTATATTTGAATATAACACGTGTGTATTAAACAAGGTTCTAAAGACTACTGATTTTACTACAGTGAAATAGAGAAAAGGCCACTATTGTTCAATTGCTAATTACATTCATTCATAATAATAACCACATAATCACTCTACTTGGCATATAAACAACTCGTGCACATTGAAGCAATATCAGTGTCAATTGATTTTTAAAGGAAATCACACCCTCTTACCATTAGATAGATTAAAAGAGAAGTCAAAAACCCCTCTGTAAAAAAGGTTTACTGCCATAAGATATGCAATCATAATATATGTAACATTAAATGTATGTAACATTTAAATTTAGATGTACAACCAGATGTAATAAGATATCAGGACAAGAAGAAGAAACTGAAAATCAGTAAAAACACAACAGTGTTTCAGCACATATATACATATCTATATCTATGTATCTCTCTCTCTATACATATATTATTAGAGAGAGAGATACAAAGATATAGATATATATAAAAAAATATCTTTCACACATTTTGCATTCATTATGCACCCAAACTTAGATCTGATTAATAATACTTATTTTATACCGATTTTACAACTGACTCAAAATTCATAGCCAGGATTATCCACCCAGAGGTTACGTCACCAAGTTGTCACAACAGACTCCAACTCCAATCCAGGCTTGGCTGGGATGTGTACATTGGCAAGTGGAGAAGCTCCGCTGATAACGCTGACCTTATTCTTAGCTCTAACCACTGCAGGGCAGCAGGGAGATCTCCTCTGCCTGATAACCCACTCAACATCTGACCTCCGATCTCTCACACCCATTACTCACCCTGAGTGTGACCTCATAGAGGCTGCAGTCAGTAGCGGTGTGGGAGACACATTTGGATACTGCTGTCAGCGGCAGTAAGTTAGTCCTGTTTTGTATCAGCCCTAAAGGCGAAGGTCGTGTCATTTGGGTTCTTGCAGTGAAATGTTTTCGACAGGATGTTCATCTCTCAAACATGCATCACTCAACCAGATCTAAAGACAGTTTTGCAACCCTGACAGCCAGGGCCCATTAGAGCCATATCATAATGCAAGCAGTGCAAAAATATTTGGCTTCCTTAATCCTTAATGCAAGATTAATATAATATAATATAATATAATATAATATAATATAATTAATATAATTAATATAATATAATATAATATAATATAATATAATATAATATAATATAATATAATATAATATAATATAATATAATATAATTAATATAATATAATATAATATAATATAATATAATATAATATAATATAATATAATATAATATAATATAATATAATAATAATAAATTTATATATAATAATAATAAATTTATATATAATAATAATAAATTTATATATAATAATAATATAATAATAAATATATATATATATTTTACACACACACACACACAAACACACACACACACACACACACACACACACACACACACACACACACACACACACACACACACACACACACACACACACACACACACACACACACACACACACACACACACACACACACACACAGTATTGTATTATTACATTTCATTGGATATTACTGCATATACTGATTTTCATCCAAATGGTAAATTGATCAATTAAAAGATTTTACAGTTTTTTAAAAGTTACAAAAATTAAAAAAGTTATCATTACATGTAACAACATTTACTAAAGTTCATGCTTAAGTAATTCAAGATATATTCTCTGAAAACAATATCTTACATAATTTTACACATCGTTTACATTTTCTTTTACCGGATATGATGTTTTTTTCAGTGCAGATGAATACAAATGTAAAAAATATATTTTGTGGATTGCATGACTATATATGTTTCAAATGGTGTTTAGGACAGTGTCATTTAGAATTGATTTTGTTTAATGTTTACACAATGCATACATGAATTCTCCAAAAACCTGTCTCCTACTATATGTATGGATACGACTGATGTCATATCTGGTTCAGAGAGCCGTTCGTACCCGTCAAAGCCAAAAATGCTGCTTCATTCTTTTCAATTAATCGCACCAATTAAGACGACACTGGTGACCAACCACTATCCTGCAGCCTCGCACAACTCCAGCCCTGGGTCAACCCAATCTTCAACCCACTACTCCAATTCTGTCTGGCTCCTGCTGTGCATGATGTCTGTGCTTTGGTAGACTGTGCTGGGCCAAGACAGATTATAACTGTAGAGCCGTTTCCTCAGAAGAAATGTTGTATGGTGGAATAATTGCCTAGAGCCGAAGCAGCTGTCAGCATCAAGATCTAATCTCCAAAAGTGGATAATCATCACTGGAGCGCTGTGTTTGCAACAATTGCCATGTGCCTGCATTGTTAAACCCATAAAGAAACATGGAGATTTGTAAATGCTGATTCTTAAAAAAAAAAAAAACAAGTGAATACTCTGACACTTCAAATAGAGGCTTAAAAACCCTGAAAACATCAAAACAAAACCAGACAAAAATTTTTTAAAAAATCTAAAGTTTCAGTCTGGATGTGGTGATAACTCAACTTCACAAGCGCAAAAAAATAAATAAATAAAAAACAAAAAAACAAGCTTTCAGAGCAAACAAAATGCAAAGGAAAGGCACTGTCCTTGAACTCGCCAGATAATGCCTCCAATCATTTCAAGGTTTTACTTGAGAAATGAACCATGAAAGCTGAGAAATTTAGCATCAGCTTTTTGTTCGAGGGCTATTGTGTACAAGTATCAAGGTTGCAAGGAAGAAATTAACAGGCAAAATTTGCAGCTCCTATCACATGGACTCTTCACAGCAGAGACAGTCAGAGGTAGAGAGAGAGAATATGTTTTTTTTTTTTTTTAATGGGGGGGGGGGGGGGGGTGGTTTAAGTCAGAGTAAATGTGCATTGTATTGTATCTCTCCACACTGAGCAAACAACTCTTTTGTGCACCAACATCAAAATCCTCTTTTCTGCCTCTTTAGAAAATCCCCTGCAAGCTGAGCCCCTTTGAGAACATTTGAAACAACTGTTATTAAAAACGCTCTCTCCTCCAATCACATACTCCCAGTGCGTTGTTACCCTTAAGAGCAGTTCACTTCTGCTTTTCTCAATAGAAGTCTAAAAGTTAGAAAGGACGTGTCACATTGCACCCGGGTTTGAGTGAAAAGTTTCAAGGGAGCAGCCGTGCCCCGTGTTTGTCTCTTAGTGTACACTTTGGCGCACAAAGCATATTAACAACAGTTGCCAAGAAGAGTTTCTGTTGCTAATGTGATGTTTGTGTTTCATATTGCATAAATATATCAGTTTGGATCTAAACTTTGCTTGAACTTTCTTTAATAGGGGCTAATTGTTTTAGAGACTGAGCTGTACTGTAAATGCACTTTAGTGCCAAACAAACCAGTTGGTCAGACCAGAGACAGCATAAAGTATGATGGTTAATGTGCTCTCTGTCAGAATGGAAGTTTCGACTTTCATTAATTTAAAAAAAAAGTTTTGTTTGTTACAAATTAAATTACATAAAAAAAAATAAATAAATAAAATAAAATAAAGACAATCGTAATATCTAGAGATAGACAAAACAATATAAAATAGGTTAAATCTAGAGATGAAAATAACAGAATTTCTTTTGAATAAAATACAAAAAATTTAAACAAAATAAATATCAGTAATACATAGATTAGAATACCACATATACTAATAAAAATAAATTCAAGTTAAATTAAAAATAAAACAAAACACTGGCAGATTTTCTTACTGGCACTGAACAGGTTAACAGAAAGTCTGGAAGTGAATAAAACTGAAACTTGAAACACGATCAGTCGCTTTTATAATTTTGTTCTCTCTTTACCCTCTTCCCACAAACCTTGGGATCACATCTGAATGTGAAATAACAAAAGAGGCATATTTTCCTCATTAGAGTTCCAGCGAAAGCATCTTAGTCAAGGCCAGAGTTTGTATTCTATCCTGCTCCCCTCACAGGCTTCAGAGATCTGAAAAAAATAATCGCCTGAAGAGGTGCTTGATTTGTTAGAACTCAGAGGTACATTTTTCTCCATATGGTCTGCAAGTTAACTGCTGGCTGAATACATTTGTTTTATAGCAAATTCATATAATCAGGCCTTAAAGAAACATTCCACGATAAATACAACTTAAACTCGACAAGCAGATTTTTATGGCATGCTATTGATTAACATAAAAATCATTCATACTCATATGATCATTTATACTTTTATGCTTATTGCAACCCAAATTGATCAATAATCCAGTAGATGTCTTTCCAGCTAATTTTAAAGAGACCAAGCACAGGGTTACGACCTCCAGCACAGATTGACGGGTGGCACCACAGGGGTCATGGGATCAAGTAGTTGCTGCTATTTAATGAATCACAGGATGACAGTGAAGGCAAGATGACAGCTCTTCCTCACAGTGTAGTATTGTAGTATAGCGAACTACTTTTTCAAGACTACTTTGACTATACTTTAACTGCTTTAAAATAATAGTAGCTTAAACAGCTTGAAAATAGTTTCCTCAACAGTGATAATGACCTTCCAGTAACAACATCCACTCTTCCAGTACAGTACACACTGAACCATAATAAGCCATTTAGGCTGGATCGAGAGCTAGGAAATGTTCAGGGATTCTTCTGGGGAGACAAAGCGGCGTATCCCTTTTCATTGTCGCTGGAAGTGTAAACCGAACCACGTTCTGCCTAATGTGTCCCAGCTGCTGGGAGATGGAGCTGGTGGGATTGAGGTCTACAGGCGGCTGACAGTGTTTGTCTGTGTGCAAGAGTGAGTCACTGCAGCTATCGCAGTATTGTCTGTCAAAACCAACCTCCCCAAGTGAAGGCAATCCGAACATTTCAAAAGAATTGAGAGAAAAATCCATAAAAGCCACAATCCAACTCAAACAAATGAGTATTGTAAATGCTTTCCAGCCCCCTGTGATGGTGGATGCTGTTATGATTTGAAACTGTACACACACTAAGCAGATACACAAAACCAGACAAAACAAAAACCTATTGTTTTACACCCAGTAGGTGCCATTACAAGGGCAGTAAAACACTTGAATTCTGAGACAAAACCCTGAGGTGCCGGCATATTACAACATATATATACATACATGTATAAAAATCTATGAGATTAACAGCATTTATATGCCACAGGAAAAAAAATAAAAAGCACAAACTACAGAAATTTATATATAAATGAGTGATTTAAATAAAAGGCCAAATTTGTTGAAAACTGACAGATTTTTCATTAAAATTATTTATTATTTTGTATTTTGTATTTGAAAATCAGATCCACAGTTCTCTTTTATTGTAAAAAAAAAAAAAAAAAAAAAAAAAAAAAAAGTACAAGTGGTTGTTGGTGTTAACAAACATCTTTGAACAAAATGACGATTGATCTTGATGCTTGCTGTCTGTATGTTGAATGTTGGGGAATTGTGTGCAGTGTGTTCCTGAGCGGCTGATGCCAGTGGGGTGCCTGTTCCGAATCTTCTGAGGTTAAATACAGAGGGATAGAGTCGCAACCCCGTTCCACCCGGTTGGGCCTGAAAACCGCCATTCAGCCGAGTGCTAAACACAAGTGACAAATGCCATCTGACTCAAATCACCTTCCATCAGACCCCATGACTGCCTCCCACCCAGAGAGAGAGAGAGAGATGTCTGAATGCTGCTGTGTAAAGACAAAACTGGTTTCTCTAGACACATCTAACTGTAAGTCAATGCAATAACCAAATCTGCTCTCAAACTTTCAACATTTGTATAGTCCAGAGAATTGAAGCTCCAGATACAGATGTGATTGATCATGACTGACTCACTGAAATTGGTCTAAGGATGTTCTATGGAAACTGATGTATTAAACAATATTTTTGGTATTTGGATTACTGGGTGGACTCTAACAACTGTTGCTACCAAATAACAGCAAGATTAAAGACACCATAAAATCGTTCAATAAATGTTTTCCGTCCTGTGTCAATGCATTTTTTTACGGAACTATATTATGGTGGGACATATTAATAACATTTTTTTTACACCATTTATTTATTTAGATTCATTTTAATCTATAAATATACTAATAATTTATATAATACATCATACACATACAAATATAAATATAGTAGTCAACATTTGAAGTGGATCAAAACCTTTCATCAAAGTTGTCCTAAAACATTCTTCTTAGGACATCTTAGTTCTTAGGACAACTTTGATACACTTTTTTGATCCACTTCAAATGTTGACTACTGTACATATATAAAGGAATATATAGTAGAATTATGTAGAAATAACTAAGTAGAAGTAGAAATTAGCATTAGTAAAAATTAACATTAACTAAATTAATCAATCTCTTAGCCAAATATTGTCCTATCCTAACAAAACTCTAAAAATTGACCCTTATGACTGGTTTGGTGGTACAGGGTCACATATGATTTTAGTACAACAGAAGAAAGCAACAAATCCCAATGCTAGGTTTCAGCTTAAAAGCCCACTGAAGAGTGTTTGAACGAGCAGCATTATTCAGTGTGTTGACTTAATTTCAACTGAAACAGGAAGACAGGGCGATATATAGAAAAGCCCCACCCATTTTTAAAAAAATAGCCAATAACGTTTCATATGTTACAGCTCGGCCAGACTCTGTAAAACCTCCATTTCCTTCTAATCTCTAACAGTTTCTCCTCATAATGTCTTTTATATCGCTTATATACAGCATTCTGTGCAGAATTCGAATGGGTCCGATACCTTTTGTAGTCTGTGCCGAATTGCACATACGATCCGCTCTGAGCTCTCGTGTCTCTGGGTCAGAGCAGTTGCGGTGGTTCATGTAAAACTAACGCGAAAATGGACTTCATTCGCGTCAATGGAAAGCATATTTACACTGTCTGAATCATTCCCTATTCTCTATATAGTGCACTATGTGCCATCACCATGTAGAAACTAGTAAATGTGTGAATAAATGACCGATTTCAGCCGAGGCTTCAGCGTCTGTGAGAGTGCAGGAGGAGGCGGGACTTCAGAATCTAGAGAGCATTTGATTGGACCGAAGATTTGATGAGAAACTGAAGCGTGATGTGATGTCATGAAAATCCGTGATCCATTTTAGCAGAAGTGAGAGACTAGGTTTTGAATGCTTATAAGGCTTAAAAATTTAAATTTTTATTTCAGGGGGACTTAAAAATAAAAAATAAAAATAAAAAAACTGAAAAGAAATTGTTGATTTGTTCCTCTAATAGATAGATTGACCAATGCTGCACGATAAAAAGGGCAACGGCTGTTTTGGTTTGATTAACTTGTGTAGCCTAAGCTTTTTCAAGAAATCACAGAAAGATGAGCGAGAAGAAGAAAAATTGCAATCTACATCTGCACCTACTTCACCTTTCCACAAAGAGACAGCGAGCGAAGTGGCACCTGAGGCTTCCCATTTCCAGGACATGCATATTTCATCACTGGACTGTAGAAGTGAGACTTCATGACACAAATCGGCACAATGCCAAATGATTTTGTCTCATAACAGCGGAAACAACTTAAAATACTCATACAGATAAGAGTAAGACATTATTCGAAACTGTAAAGTGTACACTCACAATAAAAACAAAACATTCTGCTTTTGTAAAATGAAAACAAGCAGGATGCCGCTTTCTGCCATCCCGGTTTCTGTTCTGTGAAGTTTGTGGAGCGGCAGGAACGCGTCACAAAAATTAACTGATACTGCAATCTTGCAAACTGAAACTTGCAACCTCTTGCGTGCCATCTGAGCTCGCCATTCTTATTTTGGGTTGGTGCACAGATCGTCTCTTTTTCTTGTTGTGGTTTGCCAGGTTTCAGTAAGTCAAATTTAAGACCTTTTTAAGACCTTTTAAGACCCTAAATATTGAAATTTAAGACCTACATGACGCATTACCAAAAAATATTCAAATCAAAGAAATTCTGAAAAAATCCTTTTATCTCAATGAATTCAGTCACTGAAAAAGCATTAATTTAATTTACAGATAAAGCAATCACATTAGTAACCTTCCACACACCACAATGTGACTTGGGTAAAGTTGGTTTTATATTTGCACATTCGGACATCCGTATTCAATAGCCTTGTTAATCACACTACATTGGACATTCAGTGGACATTCACAAGTAAATATGCCATTAAAACAATACTTGCCTATTTTGATCGACTGTGAAAAATGTTGTAAGTTGACAATCGTTGGCTGTCAATATCATGTCGCTGCCTAAAATTTGCAAACATTAATTTATTGCACATTTATTGGAAAGTCTGAATTTATCAGAAGTCCAAATGTGCGAAAACCAACTTTACCCAAGTCACAATATGCCAAATGTCCAAAACCTTAGGCCCAAAATGAAAATAGGCTAAAACAAACTTGCCCTCAAATAGAATAGATTTCATCTCATATTTATTTACATTACAAAATAGCATATTAATAGCCTAATAGAAATTGAACAGGCTACTCCAACCCAGGTAACAACCAATGTAGCGCACACACACACACACACACACACACACACACACACACACACACACACACACACACACACACACACACACACACACGCACCAGATAATCCATGTTAGATAGATAGATACTTACCTCGGGATAATTAGAGTATCTATATATCTAACATGGATTATCTAATGTGTGTGTGTGTGTGTACCACACTGTACCATGAACTGTGAGCCCAGGTACCTCGACTTAACAATTCCATTGTTCCAGAAACGAACGTGGACATCAAGCTGCTTGGTCCTGGTGGTCTGATTTTGGCTTTCATTGAACATTACGATATACGGCCCAGTGAGAGCATTAATCAATTGCCTCTTTATAAACTCTCCCAATCCAAATCTCGCCACATAAGCGATCTTGTTGGGCCCACAGTACGTCTTCGCGAATACTAAATCAGGGAACATCATTTTGAAGAGATCGCTAATCTCGCTGTTGCTATTAAATGAGTGGTGTTTAGTCACCGTGTGAAGTATCCAAAGCACCTCGGCTTTCGATGTGTCAGTCGATCCAAAAGTACCCCGAAGGTTGTTCGGCGGAGCTGCGATGATATTGCGCTGGAGACCGGAGGGACCAGGCATTGTGGAGGACGACGGCAGTGGTGAGGCTTATTGGCCGAGTCTGCTGAAGGCATTTTGCGGCTAGCTTGTGTTTCTCCGCTCTGGCGTGTGACTCCAGCGCCTTCACACCCAGAGTACCTAATTGATTTTTTTTTTGTGTGCAGTGAGCCTCGTATATGGAGCTGGGTACCGCTTGTAACCAACAGCAGAAATCGCTGTGATCTAGCCATGTCTCGCTGAAAGTACCTCTGTGGAGACGCAGACGTATTTCGCGTGCAGGTATTGCGTTTATCACGGGATTTGTAGTTTTATCAACGCGTATACCAACACCAATATACCCCAGAAAGAACTACGACTCGCTACTTTTTTGCTACTTTGTAATAACTTCCAGCAGGTAGCATTTCTGGAAATGGGTAAAAAAAAAAATTAGACCTGACTAAATTAAATTTAAGACCTCGGATGAAAATCTGGCCATTTTTAAGACTTTTTAAGGCCTTAAATTTAAAGTTCAGAATTTTAGACTTTTTAAGACTTTTTAAGACCCCGCGGGAACCCTGGTTTGCAAACAGCATTGCATTACCACACTCGCCCCCTTCTGGATTGGAGTGTGGATCGCCTGTGACTGACTGTATTCGTCGTCTGACTGTATACACTGAACAGTGACGTCCATACTGTGACGGTTCAGGACGAATACATGTACCATTACACCCCTAATTAATATTACTCAGTAATTATTTGTATAATTACACTGTAACAAGGACACATTCAAATAAATTGTAACCTCAAACGATGTGTACATGTGTACGATGTGAACGAATCCTTTTCTGCAGAAATCAAAAAATCCACTTCAAATTCCACCACCCTAACAACACTATAATTTAAAATGAGCAAAAAGCTTGGTAAAAAACCTCCATACAGTTATAAATTAGAAAACGGACGGCACTCTATTCTTTTCTCCACATACAAACGCGTGTGAATTTGAGAACCATTTCACTCATGTGGATCAGGCTTTCAAAGAAAACTAGGACACTGCCAGCTTTGATGTCTTAATTGTGAGCCTTTTTTTAAATGACAAAGAGATGTGCAAGCCTATTTATGGAACAAAAGATAGATTGAGCGAGAGTATTGGAAAGAGAGAGAGCGAGACAGAACGGAAGAGTTAAAATGAACGATTTGCAATGTTTAATTATGAAACACAAATATGACTTCTGAATGCAAGCGCTTCTTTAAATACAGCTCTAAAGGAGGGACTTAGAGTGTGGCTCTACCTGTGGGCTTACGCTGGGGCCATAGCCCATCCCTGGTGACCCCATGGAATGTGGCCCCATGGGCGAGCTGATGACAGAGAAGGGAGAGCCCAGGCCGTTCATGGGCGAGCTCAGAGTGCTGATGGGGGAGTGCAGGGACCCCGAGGGGCCTAAAGAAGTCGGGCTGAGCAGTGACGGATGCATCCCCCGGTGGGACGTGGGCGAGCTGAGAGGAGAGGACGTCACCTGTCCAGAGGAGTCTGTGGAAAGGATAGTAGAACGAAGTGGTTAGAACATTTACTGTAGATTTAGTCCATCAGCTATTTGCCAAACAACAACAACCACCACAGAAATTTACTCTTTCCAAGTATTACGGTGTGAGACAGGCAGCTACAAGCCCATAAGCCAGAGAGAAAGAGACAGCCCTGATGGGACCTTTTCACCCGCTAGCTGAACCTAACATTGCATGATTATTCTGAGAAAGTACAAAAGACAGGCACTCACATGGGTGCACTGCACTTCGTTATCATCTAGCGCAGGTCACCAATTAGCAGATTGTGAATCATTTACCATAAATTAATACAATTAGAAGCATTCTTCCTCCACATGGAGAAACTGAGGATCTAAATACAGAATATGAGGTGGGTTTCATGTAAAAGGAGATGCTAGTTATGATAATATAATGCATTTTCCTTTTCTTTAAAAACAAAAACAAAAAAACAACACAACTGTAGCTGTTTTTGGTTGCTCACTTGTGGTTTCACTGCAATGATGATTCAGAGTAATTTATATTGTGAATTTTTAGCAATTACATACAATTATTTTTAGCAATTTTGTTTTTAGTTGCTCACTGCCATTTTATACAATGTAAAGCTGATTTGGAGCCATTTATATTGTGAAAGTAACTATAAAAACACTTTTTGTATTTAATTTTAGCAATGTTATACTGGACATGTTAGTAGAGAGATGACAATTTAGGATTTAAGATTTCTTTCTACAGTTATCTACTTAGATAACCGAGCAGCTTACTCTTGAAACTAATTACATTATTTTGGTACCTCTGAATGATCCGATCTTTGTTGAGATGGAAATTCAGAGACTGGACTTCATGGAATTTTAACAAAGTATCTCTAATTTAGTGTGTGTTTTATGGGCTTTGAGAATGCTTCAGAAAACAGGGAGAGAGAGAAAGAGAATGAGAGTGAGATACAAGGTCAAGGGCCCTAAGGATGCCAACTGATTAGGTAGCAGACTCATTTTCTGCTTCCATACTTTTCCTCCCTTCTCGCACCATTCTCCGCTCTCCCGTTCTCCTTGAACCTGTCCGTCATGCTGTCAGCTGTCATGAAGAGGCGATGGGGGGACATCTGTCAGTCTTGCCTGGGTGACAAGGCCATATTTCCTGTGTCCATGACTGCTTACTTTCCCTCTCTCTAACCTTGTCTTGTTCTCCTTGTACTTGGCTCACTTTCATTTAGCTCACACTTCCTTTACACACCTCTTTTCTTCCTCCCCGTATCTCTCTCAGTCTTCCCAAATATGCAGGGCTTTTCCTCCTTGAATCTTCCAATAGTTTCATTTCTATTTTCTATTCTAATAATTTTCTGTGTAGTAAAATATATGCATGAATACACAAAGGGCGGAGGATTTACATAACTACAAACATCTGAGTTTTGAGGGCGCAGATTCAGCGTGGGCCTGTTTATCGTCCACAAATTCTAGCAAACAAAAAAAAGCATTTAAATGCTTCATATATTTCATGACTTAATATTGTTACGCAAGAGCCGAGACTCATAATAGGCTAGTTTCATAAGGGGGCTGCACAGAATATGGATAATGTATTACTCAATTAGGTGACAGTTGAGAAAAACAGCATGTCCAGTTTGTGTTTTCCAGGAGCTCTCTGTCTCCACTTGCCTGATGTCACTCCACAGTGTCTTGTGATGGATTCCAGGCCAAAAGGCACTCGAGAGGGCGGACGGAGTATATAAGAGAGCGAGCTTGTCAGTGGGGTATGTTAACGTCTGCCTGCCTGCCAGATCCGCCACGCCAAACACTTCCTCTACATCCTGCCCTCCTCCGGAGCACTTCCTGCAAACACCCTGAAATCTGCTGCAGCAAATAGAGGCGCTTCTGTCGATGCATTGATATACACATTCACACCCGCTGATTGCCAAAAAACAGTGATTAATTAATTCTCTAATGTCACGGTGTCACATAAACAGGAAAACACAGTTTCCCAGCACATGGAAGGGAAACAGAATCATTATTCAGTCTAATGAGGGTTTTATCTTGAGGTGATAAGACCCCCAGAGATGGTGTGTTTCAGAAACACTGTCAGCAGACAGCTGCAATACACTGGGGACACAGCTGATCCAGGGTCAGTTTAGGAGTGTGATGCCATATCCTAACCAGCGGTTTAAAAAAAATTAAAGAAAAAAAATTAAATAATTTGTTACATTTTATACATATCAAGTTAACAAATACAGTCACCGGCCACTTTATTAGGTACACCTGTTAACTGCCCGTTAACACATATCTAAATCAGTCAATCACATGGCATCAACTCTGCAACTTTGAACATGGCATGGTTGTTGCTTATTTCAGAAACTGCTGATCAGCTGGGTTTTTCATCCACAACCATCTCTGGTGTTTAAAGAGAATGGACCGAAAAAAAGAAAATATCTAGTGAGCGGCAGTTCTGTGGCCGAAAAAAAAAAAGTAGGTAGGCTACAGCAGCAGAAGACCACACCGGCCACTCATGCTAGGAACAGGAAAAGATTGGAAAAACATTGCCTTGTCTGATGAGTCTTGATTTCTGCTGTAACATTCAGATGGTAGAGTCAGAATTTGGTGTAAACAACATGAAAGCATGGATCCATCCTGCCTTGTATCAACAGTTCAGGCTGCTGCTGGTGGTGTAATGGTGTAGGGAATATATTCTTGGGCCCCAAACGCCACAGCCTACATGTGTATTGTTACTGACCATGTCTATCCCTTTGTGACCTCGGTGTACCATCTTCTGATGGCTTCTTCCAGTAGGATAATGTGACATGTAACAAAGCTCATATCATCTCATACTGGTTTCCTGAACATGACAATGAGTTCACTATACTCAAATGGCCTCCACGGTCACTAGATCTAAATCCAATAGAGCACATGATTTGCATGATTGAAGGCAAAAGGTGGTCCAACCCGGTAACAGCAAAGTGTACCTAATAAAGTGGCCGGTGAATGTGCATATTATGCATATTATACATATATAATATAGAATTAATTTCCAACAGTGTTATAATAGATTTTAGATAAATCAACAAACAAAAATAAATACTGTAATATTAAAAAAATAAAAATAAATAAATAAATAAGTAAAAACAGATGATCTTACTGATCTGTTATTACATGCAGGAACGTATCCGACCATGGGCCAGATTTACTAAACAGGGCAAATTAGTTCACAATTACATATAATACACTATACATACAAGTAGAATAAATGTTATATTTGGTGTGCTGTCCAGGGGGAGGGCTCCGAGCTCGGAATTTTGGTCCGAACCCAGAGTACTCCCCCAAGTTGTGAGATGAATAGTTAGGACTAGAAGTGAGGAGATTGGGTGGTGGTGGGATGCTAATAAACTGTCAATGAACAGAGGTAAGTCTGGTGTATATATACCTCTTGTCATTAATTATCTGAACGTGCTCCTCCCGAACTTTGTTAATAAAACATAATTTAAAGAACACAGATGCATTATTGTCAGGTTTAAGACATGTATTTTTTGGGCATTAAATAATGGTGCAAATACCAGTAAATTAACTAGCTCAAAACTTAGTAAATCACATTGCATGTTTCATTTAAATATTCTCCTCCCATAAATTTAGCATCTGAAAGGGAATCTCCTACAAATGAATATGCAGTAAGGTCGGCCGCAAAAATAACCCTGTACACACTTTTTTTTTTTTTTTGGCGCTAATGTTCCACTCCGTGTCTTTAATAAATCCTGACAGCAGTTTTTAGCGCCGAATTGCATTGACGCAAGCTGTTGTAAATTTGGACCCATGAATTTTGATTTGTCTTGAGACAAATATGTTGTACGTGTGGACGTCAGTGTTAATTTTCTTAGAATTATGTGCGTGTGTGCACGTTTGGTTTTATAATACACAGCATAAGTCCACATCTGTATGCAGATGTGTGCGCACACACATTTTAAGTATAGTTTGCTGCCAGTTGGTGGTGTGTTCCTCTCTGTGAAGGCTAGGGTTGCCAGATCAGGATTACAGACGGATAAAAGGGGCTCTTATTTAATCCACCCCAGAGAGGGGCACAGCTGGTGGAAAACAGGATAGAGAGAGAAAAAAAGAACAGAGAAAAGAGGAGAAGAAGAGACTTTCACATTGACGTTGCTGTGAGATTTGCTTCATTCAAAAACTTTTAGTTCAAAACAAGATTGTTGATCTAGACTATAGATGTAAAACAACATTTTTAAAACTGACTTTTTGGTGGGGTGCCCGACTGACTAGTTGACTAATCGGTCTTAACTGGAAGCCCTGTATAATTAGGCTGGTTTCAAATTCACCTGACTCAACTGAACATGTTTCCCTGGGGATGTGATTTTACAAAAGACTCATTCATTTAAAAACAGCTAGAAGCATGTTAATTAAGAAAAAAAAAGAAACAGGGAAAACAATCTAGCTAAACTAGTCAACCTCATCAACCATCATGACCCATCCCTGATCTACCTAATCTAAAACATTTATAAATTTCTGCATCACATCACAGGACATTGTGCCATAAAACAGTCCATTATCCTTCTTTTCTGATCTTCCACTCTTTTCCCCATTGTCTTACTCTGTTTGGTTGGGAAAAGAAGCATGTTGTAAAGCTATCTGAGAAAGCACCTGTAAAATCATCAGGGTGCCATGCTACCTGAAGCTAACCGGAAAAATCTGCTAGATTAGATAAGAGCAGGTAAGACAGAAAACACAGCCCTGGCAACGTCTAAATAAGAGTGGCAGTCCTCCAAACTTCGCTCTGCGCCAACACACAGCTGTCATCTGCTGCTGATCACCTCAAAGGCATCTGACAGGTACAAACCATCAAATAAATCAGCAGGAATCAGGATCATTATCTCGCTACGTCAGCTCCAGGACATATTGGAGAAAGATGCCCTGCATAATGCACAACAGGTTGCCCAGCCTTTTAGGGGCGGTTGGAGGAGTGAGGCCATTGTAGACTTTGTTCTCCATTACCTTGCATTCATAAAAATACAAAACTGGTATGCTGGTATGGTAGTCTTTCACTCTATACAAAAATTCAAGTTTGTTGAAGTCCAAAAAGGACATTTGACCAAAAGAGGATCTAAACGTTACAAATTTAGACTGAGAATCAAACATTAAGGGGAAACTCTCATTTTGGTGTCTTCATATCAATAAGAGTAAAATGAGTAAATAAATTAAAATAAATTGAGGCTATAAGCTAGAACAATTTTATAAATTTGATTTATGAATTTACATATAATTACAAATAATTCAAAGATAGTAAGAAATTCACATGCTTTACATTCACATCTAATGTGAAAGCAACTTTACAATTCATGGTTTCCACACTTTTGCACATGATTTGTCATGTTATTTCCATGATTTTACAACAATCATTTATTTGTGATTTAAGGGTACGTTTACACAACAATGAATTAAAATGGAAAAGTTTTACCTTTTGAGTTTTCCACGTACAGACGACACGATTGTCAAAACGATCCCCATTCACATTGATCCGCGAAAACGACAACAAAAGCTGTATCCATTAGATGTCGATGAAACACTCAAAAGTTTGCATTGTCAGGCCACCCAAAATGCTTTTGTCGTGTAAATGAACGGCCAAAACGCATAAAAAGTTTTCCGTTTTTAGTTGAAAACAGTGTTGTGTAAATGGCCCCTAAAAAACATTTTCATCAAGCCAAAGAAACAATTTCGTTCTGAGCATAATTGAAAAATTATATTTTGGCTAGAAAAATTTTCATGCTTTTTCTTTGAATTCCTAGGTCCCCCCCATTCGCATGTGTATGAATATAAAGTACTTTGATCGTGAATTCTCGTGTGACCTCACCTTAAAAACCCGATGATTAGCATCCCGTTGCTCCATGGTGGCGCTGTACACAACTTTTGAAGGCAATGAAGGGACAGTGTAAAGGTGAAGGGAAAGAAAGAGATCTCCAGCTCTCATGATACCCAAGGACCACACACACACACACACGCCTGTGCACACTATCATGTTGGGCCTGCTGGTGTGATGACTGCATGACTAATGTTTGCACTTGAAAGGAGCTGAATGGGAGTGATTGGCCAGGAGAGCCTCTCTTGTATTCTTCTGATCTCCGCTTCACAGGTTTGCTGTGACAGGCGTTTTAACCACAGTTTCATATTCATTCCACTTATTGCTCTGGGCCGGTTACATCACTGCTGAAGAACAAAGTGATCATGCATTCCTGTTGCAAGATAAACGAAGTCCATAAATGACTGCCATGGCTAGCTGTAATTTGTCAGGAAAACATACGGGTGGGGAAAGACCCTACAGGTGGGTGTCTCAGCAGATGCACAAAAAAGTGTTTACAAAGAAAATAATTTATTTTGAAGAATCTCTCAAGTCTTCCTTTCATTGCACGGACAAAACATTTTGGACAATGGATGAAAAAATATCCTTTCCTTTTCTCACTGTCTGATTTTGACTGGTCCTGGCGTGTCCTGTTGGTGCTAAGAGCTAGCAGGCATCTGCTACAGCAGTGTCTGCATTATGAATGGAAAACAGGAGCAGAGCTGCACAAGGCTGAGAGCCTGCAACAGCTGTTCATCTCTATAATTTATCCCCGAACTCCAGAGAGGAGGACCGAGATCATGAGAAGGAAAACTTCAGGTCTAAACATTCTTCACAGGTGGCTGCCATCTAATGAAGGGGTTCAACCCAAAAAATGAGGTATAACTATGATATAAAACATAAAAATTGACTGTGGGAGTCTGTGTGAAGCTGAATGACTACTTGACTCAGTCTTAAAGGGATAGTTTATAAGACACATTCTTGGTCAATAACAACTAAATGGAAAACAATGATTTGGATTGTGGGGGTGTTAATACGAATTCTTTAAAGGTAAAGTTGGAATATTTTGAACTTGACATGCCACCTTAAAAACACAATGTTCACTGGGACACTATAAAAAAATAATGTGAAAAAATGTCTTGTCACATTAAAGGCCTGTTCACAGCCAGAAGGACAAATATTCGGGGCATTAAACATTTTCATTTAAATGAACATCTGTTCAGACCAACATTTGCATGCCATTTTATTTTTTTTTTTAAAGGATAGGCGTTCTAATCTCTTTTCCATCGACTGCTAATAAAGCGGGGGCAACAAATAAGATTTGTTGACTACGCTTTAATGGCATTTACAAACAGACTATTTTGCTAAGTGACAGTGAATAGCAGAGGAACAATCTAGAACCATCTATCTCATCTCCGTATGCATGTTATTTGTATTGTTTGATAAACACTGTTGTGAATGAAACATCGGAATGGCTAATTGAAAGAACTTCAAATTTTACTTCCGTTCTTCTCCATGACAAGCGAATATCATAAAACGTGTGTATCAGAGTAACCTAGGTATTTCAGCTTTACCATTGCTTTTCTGTTAAGCACCACCTACTGGCAGAGAGGGAATTAGCATTTTTATTTCGGCTCTCTGCTGTTTTTTTATGCACTGGTCTGAAAAGACAAATCGCATGTGAAAAACAGACCAAATTGTCATGTCAACCTAAAATGGTCAAAACTAGAAAACAAAAGAAAAAAGATCTGTATCTCTAGTCAACACGTTTGGAGGTTAAGCAGTAGTGTCACGTGGCCAAACCGTCAGACTGACGGCAGTCAGTCTGGACTCCATAGCAGCCTTCATTGGCCAAGGACCACCCAGAAGCCATTTGACTGTAATATAAAGCAACCAATCAGAGTTTGTTTTGTTCCTCATCATGTTAAGGGGCCTAAAAAAATGTAACATTGATGTCTCCAATTACAGACTGGTGTGTAAACTCTTGGACGTATCATCTTTGTTTCCAGAAGGACCGTTAAAAAACACGACACACATATGTCCTGAAAATCCTGTAGAAATCCTGTTTCCAATTTTGTGAGCCATAAGCATCAGACTAGGGATGCTCACATTGACCGTTTAACCGTTAACCGAAAGTAAGAATTTTAACCGATTAATACTATCAGTTAAACGTTTTTTGTTTTGTTTTGTTTTTTTTTTGCTGCATGTTAAAGAAAAATATGCTATATATACATATATGCTTATTTGTTAACTCGCGGGGCGTTTCACACGTGCCAGACATATTTCGCTAAGCAACAAGCAAAATGAAGCGAGCGAAAAGAAGTTGCTGTGACCGTTTCGATAGAAAGGGTCAGGCGCGCCGTTGGCACGGGGGATAGGAAAAGACAGAAATCGACCCCCGCACTTTTGATAAGGGCTGCTTCAATCAGAAGACTGAATTGACTGAAGTTTTCGTGAGGATTTGTAGTTTATGGACTGTTTTGAGTTCGGTAATTACATCTAGAAAGGTAAAAGCATTGATGGCATCTATAAAAGAGATATCTAAAAGCGAAACGAAAATTATTGCCTCGACCGGCGACACAGTGGAGAGGACGCACGAGGAGACCTGCGTGTTTAATTTGTATGTGTATAGCTACTGTACTACTGCATTTACAAAGCTTATCAGTGGCATGCACTTTGATCACGAAAGTGAAAGTGCCTTTTGCGGTCGCAATCGCGGTGACCCCCGCGTTCCCATTTCTCTCGATGTGAACCGTGAGCTCCAGTCCATTACAATTTAGGGCCATGGTATACTTCATTTCCCGCATTCCGCTCAGTCTCGTGCGCAAGCCTTTCAAAGAAACTCCTTTGCCCATGAGCACGGAAAGACGCGTTCGGTATGCACACGTGCACCGTCCGTGGTCATAACAATAACAATCCTTGAGGTAGGCCTGCTATTTTTATTTGACGGAAAAAATGTCTAAAATACCGGTTGTTCAAAGCTTCAATGGATTCACCGTGTTTTTGTTTTGTCATCTTAATTTGTTGAACATTTAAGTGAAAAATATTTAGTGTAGGTCTACTTATTTTATGCCTTTTATTTAAATTATTTTTTTCTGTTGTCAGAAACGCTGCAGGTGCGTGACAATTTGATAATGTGAATCCAGATTCTGTTGTTTATCTGTTCTATGCTGCTGTTTGCATGTTAAAATAAACCCTATGTCATAGCCTATATATGTCATATTATCATCATATAGGCTATACAATATTATAATCTTATCAGTTAACGGTTAATAATCGGATAACGAGCGTCGGTTGTCGGTCGAGAAATTTAACCGAAATGAGCATCCCTACATCAGACATTCAGCCAACGGTCTGTAGACGTGACGTCTGAGGCTGAGACTAGTTAAGCAGTAACCTTCATGCTGTTCCAAACCTGAATGACTATTCTTTTTCTGTGGAACACAAAAGATGATATTTTGAACATCAATGTCCAAACAACATCAGACCACATTGACTTTCATAGTAAGGACAAAAATACAAAAAAAAAAAAATATATATATAATACTTTCAAAATATCTTCCAAGTCCAATCATTTATGTAGCTCAAACCTGCAACCTTGCAGTATCGGACTCAACTTTTTAATACGCAATGTTAAATGTTTTTAATATAGGGTCCTTCAAACACTGCCTGAAACAGTGCTCCATAGATTTTGTAATAAATGGTTGAACGATGGATAAATGGTTGTCCTGATCCTGTCCTAGCTTTTCCATACTATACTTCGAGGAGCTCTCTGCTCACATTCCACAGCCAATCTCCAGCACTTTTCCCAGGAAAACCCCGGTCACCGCATGTGTCCCCTGACAACAACTACAAAATAAACCATTGGCATGATGTCCGCCGAACAGTGACTTTCAACTAATTCACTGAAATGTTGTCTTAGTCCCTTTGAGAAAAAGGTTTTTTTTTGGTTTTGTTTTTTGTTTTAGAACTGACATACACCATCTATTATTCATAAAGATGTTTGGCACTGGCTGCTGTGCTTTTTTTTGAAGCCCACAGATTGTGGGCGCTCTGACAGCAGGATGAAACAGATATCATTTGCATCTCTCTGAAAATGCTCATGTCTATTCGTAGGTAAGGACGAAGGAGAGGGGAGGGAACACAGCAACTTCCTGAGGAACTTTCAAACCGGTGCTTGAATTAATGCCGGGATAAAAATAAGAACTGGCAACCGGAGAAAATAGAGATGCTATTCTGGATAGTTTGACTTTCGCTGGTGAAAACGGCACAGGAGTGACAAGCAAACAGCCATCCTGGCCCCCGCCACTGTGTGGAGAGACGGGATTCGCAGGCTAACAAGCAACATACAGTATTTACTGTATATCGCGCCTCTTTGACAGTCATCATTAGTGTTATTCTTATCATTGCCGCTTAAACTGCAGCTGTTGTTTATTGTTATGAATGCAGAATAGGCCACGCTTGGTGTGTAGACATTTTTCAGCGTGTGAACGCAAAGAAACAAGGCCTAGCACAGGCATTAATCAGCCATTTTTCTGTACGTGTTTGTATAAACAGGTTAATCTGCTCCACGCTGTGTAAGCAATGGAAGTAAATAGAGCCGGCTGATGTGTTTACTCTGACTCTGGGAGTGCTGGCGGCCAGGACGCAGAGGGAAGCCAAGAAGAACACAAAGTGGCCCTGGTGAAGGAGGCCCCTGTTCCTATACGGGGCCTTCCTTTGCAACCCACTCTGGAGATACGCTCACCTGTCAGCATGCCGTGAACAAGGACAGTGTGAAGCCACCGCAAGACTGCCTCTACAGAAAGGCATGCTGGGTAGGGCATGCTGGGCAGTCGCTTTTAGACCTTTTAAAGTTTTCCCACCCAGAAGGAGACAATCTAGGATATAGTAAAACGAATACCGTGTAGGTGTTTCTTGGTAAGGGTAAAATGATAAAATGGGACATAGACTTTCAATCTTAAACTTGAAAATACATAAAAGAATTACTAATATTACTATATATATATACACATATATATATACAACGATGTGTAACACATGGAAATCTGATAATATTTGGAGAAGTTGTGGACATTTCAAGGTAAGCACTCAAAAAAGCTCGAAAGGAGAAAATGGTCTCTAAAGTTTGTGCAGTTCTCGCCTGTTCTCACCTGCTGGGAGTGACAATAGGGCTCATTTACATCTCATTTAGATAAGCCATACCCCCAGTAAAGCTCCCCCCTGTAAAGCTGCATGGTTGCATAGCAACAACAGACGCAACGGGAAAAATCGGACCGCATAATAAAGGATAATGTGCATTGTAAATGTCAGTAATTTATCTTTTTTGACATTTATTAAAATGATTTAGAGGCTGAAATATATGAGTTTTATCTTTTTATAAAACCTTTTTTGTCAAAACTATTTGAACTTGTGCAGTGTAGATAACATGTTGCAAGGCACTCCTTTAAAATCTGGCCATCATCTTTAATGTTATTATTTATATGTTAATGTAAACAAAAAGTACATATTGATGCTAATTTTATTTGTTATTTGCTGGTTTTCTACATAAAACTTGGTGAATTGATTTCGTTGTGTAGGATTAGGACTTTTTGAACAGGATTCTGTGATAAACGTGATCATTTTGGTCACTATAGTCCTTTCTCTTTCACACTTTCTCTTTGTCGGGGTCTTCTTCGTGGATGTAACCGTCTGTTTGCCTCTAAATGTCCAATAATTCGCCACTCTTTTTCCGCAGCTAAAGAATCCAGTCAGAGCCGGCGCTGCATACTAAGTAGCCACGCTTCCCTTGGAGGGCAGGGGCAATAACAAAAGAAACAAAAGCCGGCGTATCCGATTCCAGTATGGAAATACAAACAGACAATGACACGCCCCTACTGCGAGATATAATCTCAGAAAATCAAGCAGATTTCAAACTTAAAATGTACACTTTTAAATATACCAATACTGCTATCTCAAACACGGAGAGGTGTTTGAGATAAATATAAATATATTAGTGAAGCAATCAGAAATGATTTTAATATTTATTATATGAAAACGATATTCACATAAATTGTAACTATCATAAATTCCCACCAAACTAACCAATTATATAAATAATAAATTTATATTAAAAAAGTTATTTTTTAATTTAATGTACTTGTTTACAAAGGAAACAACAAAAGCTTGAGCTAAATATAATATTATTGATTAAAAATTATGCATTATGTTTTGGAAATGATGTACAATAATATATCAAGCTGTAATTTTTGCAAATTGTGCAAAAAAGTGTGGGGGAAAAAAAAAATTATGTGTGCGCTTAGGATACATAATGCAAGTATATGCATAATGCCTTAGCAAGACAACAGAGTCAGACATTTATTCCATGTTAAAAATGTTACAAATATTATGTCCACAACTGAATGCTATTAAATGCATCAATTTATTACTAATTATTAATTAATTGATTTTTTATTAATTAAAAAAAGGACAATTTTCCTGTGATGTCTATTTGACACTGTTATTTAATAAACTATTGAGGGTGTGAAAAGTGTGATCGAAAATGTTATTTTCAAAAGTTTACAGAAAGTGCCCACAGTTGAAGAAACATCCCTAGGTACAGAGGCTTTAAGTCTTAAGTATCGTTAACAGACGAGATGCAAGTTGACAGCGGAACCGCAAGCGTAACGGGACCCAGAAGCAGTTTGAACAGCGATTCCTCTGTTTCAGCCCCGAACGATGAATTTGCCAGGGCCCCTAAATCAACAAGCATTAAGACACACAAAACAACGGCACATAAAATGAAAAGAAAAACAAAATAATGAATGTTGGATGAGTATTCACGGGAAAAAGCCTTGGACTGCCCACCGAGGATATCGTTGAGTGTGGTAAATTGCCACCCACGGTTTGATGGATCTAACGTCTTATTTTCACTGATCTACTTCTAAAACTGCCATCATTAAGAGCTCAACTCTGCTGTCAGGCTCTGCATATTCACATTTTTTTGGGTGTTCTGTACAAGAGAGAGATGTTGTTTACCTAGAGGAGAGGAGAGAAAGTGGAGGAGACGCACTTGGCTGAGTATGAGGGCAGATAAGAGGAGATTACAGTTGCTATCGCTCCTCTTACCCCGCTGCAAACATCACGCCGCTCTGATACGGCCTAATTGTTCTCTTTAACTCTGAGGTGATACCAGTCTCCCCTTGAGCCAACCCACGCTCAACCCTGTGTGCACAACTAAACATGCCGCTTATGGCCTCGCCTTTATGAACACAAAGATAATTCTCGTAGAATGTTATTTTTACTTTTCGCTAAAGCCGGTTTGATTTAATGGTCTACTGTGGAAGGAAGCCAACTGTGCAACAGGGAGTTCAAACACAAAAACATCAGAAACTTTGATGTAGCTCTATTCCTGCTTTCTTTAGAAGTAATAATTTTGAGAGGGTGGGGAATGCGACAATAATTCATTTGCAAAACAATGCAGCCACGTTGTTTCGAAAATATGCACCCCGAGCCACAGCGTGGATGACTTGTTACAGTTTATGTAATACTGATTTCACAGATACTATCTGCATATCATAAAAAGACCTGTCTACATAAAAACACATCTTTCTAATAAGTTATCCATACAGTGTCATCTATGTAGTCTGATTCATTACCAAATGATTGTTTATTTAACGAATGCTGTCAAATATAAAAATTAGGCTTTTGTGATTTTAATGCTTGCATTTATAAAAAAAAAATTACTGAAAAATTATGTTGAGCAGACATAATAGTACAGTAATTGTTTGTTTTACCGCAGTGCATCTAAAAAATCTAAAATAAAAAAAAACATTTGAAATTCTTATTAAATTAAAAAATTTAATATTTTGTAACAGCATGACAAAAAATAATTTAAAATTCATAATAAAATAAAATTTGATTTTTTTTAAGTATTACTTGACATTATAAGGATTATTCTTTTTTTTTGTGATTATAGTAAAATAATGTATAAAGATACATACACTATCATTAGGGCCAGGAAACTTTCTATTCATCACAGAATCCTGAGCAAAAAAAAAAGTAATTTTTTACAAAAATATTAAATCGGCACCACAGTTTAACATATAATAAGAAATAATAAGAAATGTTTTGATGTGATACTGAAGAGTAATGGCTGTTGGAAATTCAGCTTTGCCATGACAGGAATGAATTACATTTTTTCAAATATATTAGATTTTAGAAGAAATTAAAAAGAAAAAAGTTATTTTAAATTTCAATAATATTTCATAATATAATCAGATCATATAACTACAGCCTTGTTAAGCATAAGAGAACTTTTTTTTTTTTATAAACTTATGAACAGTAGTGTATGCATATATTCTATATTAGAACAAAAATTAATCTTGCTATTAACCAAAATATAAAAATAAGTCCAATCATTTAGAATAAAACCACTTTTCTTAACAAGCTGTGTGATTTGATGCATCACTCACATCTTTAGCACAACTGCGGGACGAGTTACAAAGTTCCACCATTAGAACCACTAATAACTGCATTCTTACACACAGAACCTTGATCTGCCTCAAACTGCCTAAGACTTTCTCAGAAAAGCTCCATCATTACAACTCTGCTCGTCCCCCACAGATCTGCTTTCCTTTGTTGCTTTGTGCCGCAGCTATGACACATTTCAAGTCTTTGCATAATGCAGAAAGTAATCAAATGAGTTTAGCAGGAGGGTGCGAGCTTATTTAAGACCCAGAGAGGTGGTTCTGGTCGTGGCTGGTGCAGCAAGGGTGAAATCTCCTCAGGAGAGCTATATGACAGTCGAGGACATGATTAGAGCAGGAGCGGGACATGACAGGGAGGGTAATTACGCACTGCCGCCCATGGCATCCCTCCCCGGAGAGCCGGAGCGAGACTCCCATCACTCCTCAGCCGAGCTCTGCGATCCCTCTCCTCTGTGACAGCAGAAGAAGAGGCAAACTCTACACAATACTCGTGCCGCACAAAAAAAGAAAAGCAGCCGGGGTCCCAGCGTGAAACAGAAATGGTACCGAAAAGCATTCATTTGAAATCCACAAATGAACTAGCAATAATGCCCGAATGAAAACGAGACCTGTGGCGCTGGCTTTAATGCTAACAGAATGGCCTTTTGAGGTAAAGGAAGGGTTTATTAAAAAAGATCTATGCTGCTCTGGCTTTTCTGGTCAGATCTCTCTTGGGTAGATCAGACTCTTTGTTACCACAAACAAACAGGAAGTGTAGATTTAACACAGTTCTTCCGCTTGCTCACAGAATTGCGCAAATTGAGGAGATTGAATCAAAGGCAGGCAGGCAGTGGACGATTTTATCTGGCAAAACCACACACAGAGAGAAATTGTACATGTGATTGCAAACTTTACATAGATTAGTACAGGGGTTTGCAGACATATAACCGAGGAACCCCAAATTTAATGGTTACTTTCCCCCTTCTAATATATAAAGGCAGCTATATAATTTGACTAACAACTTGTTTATGCTATGTGAGAAAATACTAATTGTGATATTATGAAGATAATTCTGCTTATAAATGAATTTAACTCTTTTTATAATTGATGAACTGTTCCCAAACATATAATGTGCTAGAAACATAATGATCCAGCCATAGATTCTTAAGTATCTGCCTATTTAAATACAAACATCGACTACTTGTTTTGGCCAGACATTGTATATTTGTCTACTGAAGTAAATTATTAAAAAGCTACCTGTAAAGTATTTACGTTGTAAGGTGAGAAAATATTTATTAATTATATACACACACACACATTTTAATGAGGTAAACATTTCAGTGTAAAACAACTGAAACGATATCTGGAAAATATTTACTTTGTATTAAGCTGAGAAAATGTTTATTAATTTATTTATGTTTGATTTTTATCCAGTATATAATCCAATATATATTTAAATATGGTAAACATTTCAGAGTGTAAAATATTAAGTATAAAGACTTAATCAAAAAACAAAAAAACAAAAAACAAATAAGAACATTTACTTTAGATTTATAGTGAAAAGTGCAACAAATACATTTGCATTAATAATATTTTGAAATATTAATAACATTTTTCAGATAATATTTTAATTTTAGCTTTAGTACAACAAAATAAAAGTCAATAACTGCATTTTTAAAGATGTTGATTTTATAGTAATATATAGTATAGTATACTATTTTTCTCATACAGTTTTAAAATATAAAGTAAATTAAATTTACATTTAATACTCCTAAAATATATAATTACCTTTATATTTAGGGGGTCCATCTCCATTAAAATTTGGGGGTCCCTGGTATCAACAAGTCTGAAAACACCTGGACTACAACTTTTCAGGGCAACAAGTTGTTAACCAAAAATAAGTAGTCGTGGAAGACCCATTTCAAACAATACTCATGCGCTTCTCTGGTTTCCCTGGACATAATCACTGACATTAAATGTCTTCTAAATTACTGCATTACTGTACTTAAGGTACAAGAACTCCATAAAAATGAACTGAGATGGCCTGAGGCCAGGGCCGGGCGGGTTCGTTTTCCAGAGTTTCCTCAGCTAGGAGCAATGGGTTGTCTTTATGGGACTTGAGGGGAGTCTGGTGGTCTGGCGCTTGGATTTTACACATCCCAGAAGCCCTCGCTGCAACAACAGCAGCTCCTTTCAGCGCACGTGTGGATACATAAACTCGCGCCAATTAAAAAAGGGAAACAAAACCAGACGACAGAGGAAGGAACAATAAAGCGTAATATGCAACTTAGTGGTTCTAAAGTCTGGATTTAAGGGGGTGTTGGCCAATCAGATGGCCGTGATTCAATTTGATGGTTATTACATGAAGTGAGGCTGCTGAGCTGATGGCAGTGCGCTGTGGAATTTGTCACTTCCTCTCTCTCTGTACGTGAGTGTGTACGGCTGTGGGTGAGAGTCTATTTCAAGACAGACACTGTATTCACTTTCTGTTCTGCAGTGTATCGAGAGAACAGGTCTTACTAATTCATATAAATCTTCCCGAGTGCCGCCCACCGTGGGAGTTAGGTGCAAGAGTGTGACGCTTGGCACCGAGGCCCATTTCAGTGACAGAGTGGCATGAATGTGCGAGCAAAAACATTCGGGTGCGAGTGTGTGTTTGTACGCATGTCCTTGGCAATGTCCCACAGCAGATGTTTCTCTGTTCGTCCACATATAGGGCTGCTTTGGGAAGATAATATCATGCTACATAAAAACAGTGCAATTTCTTTCTATCACACACAGCTAGATATATGTGAATCTTTTTTGTTTTTTTTGAAGGAGAAAAACAAAGGGACCAATTCTGCATTCTAGAAAGGCCTGGATTTATTGACCACATAACATCCTTTGAAATCTTTTTCTCTTTTCATTTTATGATTTTTTTTCCCTTTTGTCCTCTGTTTCTGCTCTGGTCCTGTTAATGAAACACAAATGGGGAATGACTGGGTTTTGGCGAGCTGCTAAAAGAACTGCGGAGGCCTCAGGGGTGGGCCGCTCCAGTCGTCTACCTCCTCCCCCCGGAAAAGTGGAGAACAGTTGTGCGGACCCTTGGGGTAAGAGCAGGGAGGGGGGTCTGCTCTGGGAAACTATGCATCTACGTGAGGCAGGAAGAGGCCTTGCAGGCCAAGGGGAATGCGTGCGCCGCACCGGAGGAGGCAGCGCATGTGTGTGCGCGAGCGTGTTTGTGTGTGTGTATGAAAGCGCGCTATACGTCTCATGGGGAAAGTGTGGTTTCGATCCTCTCCCACCATCCTCCCTCCTGCCTGCAACAAACAAACAAACAAACAAACAAACAAACAAACAACATGGAACCAGCGAGCTGCACTTCCAAGACAAATGACCGACATTAGTGAGGAAAGTATGTTCTTTAGGAATAATGAGATTACTACCTCAAAAAACACATCCACTCCCACCCAAACAAACATGTACATATGCTGTACACACAAAAAAAAAAAAGAAAGAAAGAAAGAAAGAGAGTAAAAAAAAGATGTTTCATTCAAAATGAATTTTCAAAGTCTGGCTGATATAATTTCTTACACACGTGCTGCGTCCTACTATACTGTATACATTTATACATTAATTTCTTGATATATTAATTTCTATTTAAGAAATTACAGCAGCCATATTTTTTATTATTAATTTTTAATTATTATTAATTTTTAATTATTATTATTATAATTATAATAATAATTATACTATAATTATAATAATAATTATACTAATTATAATAATAATTATACTAATTATAATAATAATTATACTAATTATAATAATAATTATACTAATTATAATAATAATTATACTAATTATAATAATAATAATTATAATAATAATAATAATAATTATAATAATAATAATAATTATAATAATAATAATAATAATAATTATAATAATTATAATAATTATAATAATAATTATACTAATTATAATAATAATTATACTAATTATAATAATAATAATAATAATTATAATAATTATAATAATAATTATAATAATAATAATAATAATAATTATAATAATTATAATAATAATAATAATAATTATAATAATAATAATAATTATAATAATGATAATTATAATAATTATAATAATTATAATAATTATAATAATAATAATTATAATAATTATTATTATTATTATTATTATTATTATTATTATTATTATTATTATTATTATTATATATATATATATATATATATATATATATATATATATATATATATATATATATAAAAACAATTGTACTTATGTTTTTGAAAAATATGGCTGCTATAATTTCTTAAATAGAAATTAATATATCAGGGTTTTTCCTGTATTTGAAAATATTTTAGTAGCCGCCAAAATTAATCTTTGTGTCGCCAAAAAATTATTTGATCATTTAATATGACGATACCTGCCTTTCTGCAGTACCTGTACATGCTGATAACCGGCTGCTTTAAAACGCTCCCGTGAGTGTTTGAGCAAATGCTCTTTGAAGAGCGTCAAAGGTTTCTATTTACAACGCGTTTTTGCAGAATTGAGCTTTGAAGACAAATCTGTTGAGTGTGTGAACGCAATGGCCAATCAGATGCGTTCTCTCATCGCAAATCCATCAAATCCTCAAAGCATCAAAATCTATAAAAACACATTAACTGTGGAAAAAAGCAACCAATCCAGGGCCTGAATTTCAGAGCGTAATTGCGGGTACTGCGCATAATTTTACACATTTCCGCGATTATAAAGCAGGATATTCCCGCAAACATTTATGCACTATAGCACGTAGGCTAGATAAATTAGTAAATTAATCTACACAGATTATCAGAGCAAATCAGTGATTCTGTTAGACATAATTTCACAAACAGTGTGAGTGATTCAGCGGTACTGTGTCTTCTCTCTCTCTCAAAATGCGCCAAAATGGCGTCACAGCACTTTGCATCTGTGCTACAAGCGAGCTGCATGCTGCGATACAAGACTTTAGCTTAACAAAAAGTATTCTCGTCCCTTCATAAAATTAAAGTTCTCTTAATTTGTATTCCAAGATGAACGAAGGTGTTACAGGTTTGGAACGACATGAGGGTGAGCAATTAAAGATTTTTTTAATGAACATTTTTGGTTGAACTAACCCTTTAAGACTATGTAGAGTTATTTTATATTTGATTGAATTTCTGTGGTATTTCTTACCTGAATATTACTGTTAGACCTACCTGAAAAATGTCCAGCACAGTTTATTTCATTTGCATCTTTAATCGGTTGTATTTATTAAAAATATATCTCCCAAACGAAAATTAATCACAGAAATTGGCAACATCATTGGCATTTTCTTCTCAAAATAGATGAAAAAAGAAAAGTAAAGAAAAAAAACAGCAGAAACCAATGAGAGTTTTGAGTTCGCTATCAAGGATTCGCTCTCTCTCTCCCGTTCTCATCAGAGGGATTCCCCAGGGGCCCGGGATAAACTGGGTTCAGAGAGAGTCTTTTATTCTGAGCGATGTGAGGTGAATACTGACTCTGGCTCCTATGCGTTTTTCATTGTAAAACACTTCATGTCCAATTAGCTTTGTCTCTTGACACCTATCACAGCCATGCCGCGGACGCAAACAAACCGCCTTTATCACAACTCCAGGCAGCCCGCCGCAAAATAGCTCCACTTCAAACGTTTCGCCCCTCTTACGGCTAATCAACCTCAGGGCAACTTTAAAGAGGGCTCTGTTGGTTCAACCGGACCGTCTGTAAAAAGTGGGAAAGGCCTTTGAGTGCAGAGGCTGCGAGAGCAATAAATGGCAGCTTTTGTCGCGCAGAGACGTATGAAACCAAATTCACTTTTGATGAAGTGGAGGCAGGAAAACGGATAGCCCAGTCCGCATCGTGTCAAAAGCAGCACATGTGCCTAAAGCCTCAACCTGTCCAAGTGAATTACACTCGTCATCTGCCTGTGAGGGACATCAGATGTCCTCTTTATTCCTAAAGGACAGGCGATACGAGAGACAAAGTGAGTTAGCTGCATATATAAGCACATTTCAGCTTACCGTTGGCATGTTCGTTGGCCACAGCTGGGCTAAAATGACTGTTTTAATTTCAACTAGAAGAATTTGTCACTTTTTTCTCTCGGGCACACACTTTAAAACCAGCCATGCTTGGGTTTTTTTAACACTGTAAATGTTTTTGAATAACATGAGTCACATTTTCATTTCTCTCCACAGAACAATGACTTCTCAGTGTTATTGACTGCTGTTTTTCCAAACAGGAACATTAGCATTTCATGATGTAACGCAGCGCTGTTTGTGAACGAGGTGGCTTTTCTCAACTCCTTTCGTGATTGAATTCATATTTCATGCTTCCACAGAGACCCACCGTGCCCAATTTATAACTGGCTAACTCATGTAAACCCACCATACGAGGTGTTGTGATTGGCATCTGGGGAAATGTTTGAGCAGGCAGGTGTTTTTTATTGGCTCGCTGGAATATGCTCATAAATTCGGAGTCTTGATTGGCTACAGTTAGCTCTGGAAGAACTGCCAGACGGGACACGTCCATGCCAGGAGACTATGTGGGCATGGGGTGGCCTGAAAACACACACCTTCAAAAACTCTCAACAACGGACCACCTGAAGCTTCTCAAACACCTCAACTTCAGCAAAACCGAGGGGCCGTCGGCTGCACTCGGCAAACACGGGGTTTGCTGACTTCGTTCCTCCCGCCTCTCTCCATTTTTTCTGGACAGAGGCCAAAAAACACAAAAAGAAGCTGAAAAGGACATTAAAGGGAAGCTTTTGCTGGGTTTTTCCACAAGTTGTGAGAGCTCTTTTACCGCTCAGGCTTACAGTAAGACGGCAGATTAAAAGAACGATTCCGACACATGACTCAGAAGAAAAGGATGAACCTCACATTACATGCCTTCTCTTGTAGCTGAAATGAACGACTTGACATTGTAATATAGAAAATTACACGCTTCTGTGATGTGAAAGGCAGAACATCGACTCCCATTTTCAAGAGCCAAAAATACCATTAAAAGAAAAGATGAGAAATCCACTGGCACTGTGCTAAATCTTTCTCTTGAAGTGTTCTCATGGTTACAGATAAACACCATAAAAGGCTGTTTTGATTCACAAAAACAAGTGAGCTATTAAACTATTAAAAATATTAAATCAATATAAATATAAAATAGAGGGCCGCTGTAGATCCTCCAACTATTTGTGGAAGTCAATAAATCTCTAAAAATGTAAAAAAAATATGGTAATTTGAGCATTTTATGACATGGCAAGGTCAGATGTTTTGTATTAATAATTCATGATATTTAAAAAAATAACACAAAAATATTTTTTTTTATATTTATATATTTTGCCTTTAAAAATATTATACCACCATGCTATCATTGTACCTATTAAAAGAATGCTTTTTTTTATTTTTATCAAGTTTAGTGATAAAAAGTGGACACACACAAACACGCACACTATAAAGTAGTGATTATATGGCACACATATGCAGCTGACCTGACATGACACTATTGTCAGACTCAATGAACTCACCCCACTCCCTCTTGCTCACATTAGCCTAATGAAGACAGCTATACGCTAACCCACACATAATAAACAAACTGTTATCGAAGAACAGGGACCCCACACCCCCATCTGCCCCCTACAGAAACAGGCATGTATGCATAGGCACGTGTGTATAAATCCCAGGCCTTGCAGACGCAGCTGAGTTTCTGGAGCCGAGGAGGACAGGTCTCCCCCCACGGTCACTCACCGCCTGTCCTGATAAGACACATTAGCTTCCAGCATATCCCTTCCCACCCACAGCGTCTGCATTAACATGCCAATTAGGCTAGCCAACATCATCACGCCTCAGGCCATCGCAATACTAAAAACACAATCACGTGCACGAACACACACACACACAAAAAAAAGGGGGGGGGGGGGGGCATACTAGAGAGGCTGCACAAGACAAAACCTACTTCATCCACAGTTACATAGTGTATACACACTTATACACACTTTTGCAGTACAATTGCAGAATTATTGTTTTGAGTTTTGATTTTACCTTTTCTTTTTTCACATAAAAATAATATACATGCATGCAA